>NC_092415.1:104549911-104727411 GCF_040894005.1 Engystomops pustulosus
AGCCATACCCCTGTGATGGTGGTAGAATTTACTGTTACACAAAAAGAGATTGTGGATAAGTGAAAATCTTAACAGTTCAAGAATCAGAGTATTTTGTGCCTGGAATTGTCTACTGGATAGGAAGTATGCTGTGGCTTCAAGGCCCTTTTAGTATGGTATTTAGATTGCCTCTACATCATCGCTGGCCAGCCTGACTCCTTCATCCAAGGTCCATTTTAATAAATCTGTTGGTGTCCCTAATGTACGTAGGTAGAGACAACATAAAGGAACTGAGGATCTTATCTACATAGATGCCTATGTTTTGACATAGGGAGTTAACTCCTGACACAATTGACCTCCCCTTCAGGGGGCTAGTGCCCCTGTGCACCTTGGAGAGGGCATAAAGTGTTGCAATTGTTGGGAGTTTTGACAACAGAAAGTCGTATTCAGTATCACTCACCAAACCATTAAGCCTGGCATTGGTTAGAATCTATTCAAGATTACAATGGTAATCAGAAGTAGAATTGGAAGCAAGAACTTAATAGCAATCTTTCTCAGAAAGAAGAGCATAGACATCAATTTATAATGGGAGGTGTCCATTACTACAACATCCCCTCCCCCTACATTATCTTATGGCTTGATTACCAGTGATATATCTTCTTTAAGCTCTCTTTCTTATCTTGATACGCAACACTTTAGGGGGCATTTTAGTACTGTTTAGCCCTTTACCTTTGATCACCGACAAATCTCTGATTTCAAGCAACAATCTTAACATCTTAACATCCTTAAAGGGGTATTCCGGGAATATGATCGTCTGACACAAAAACCCTTGATGATATAAATAAATGAATACAACAATACTCAATGTCATTAGTCACAAAACGGAGCTAAAATAATATGATCTTATGAGTTACGAAATTTATGGCCTTTCTAAAGTAGGTGGAGTTATCACTTAGATGGCCGCTACTGGAAACTACAAGTTCCATGATCCTTTAGTTCTCAGTAACTCCTCCTACCACTTATGCTCTGCTCCCAGTGATGATGTAACAGGTTTTCTTGCTCTGTTACCATAGTAATGACATGTAACTGCCATCACCACAACACTGATCATACTGGATGCACTGCAACCAACCGACTACAGCCAAACTTAGTGGTGATCACATGACCCTGCCCAGGCAGGTACAGGACATGTGATGTGGACATGTGACCAGCGGCCATCTTCTTTTCTGCGACGGACCGCGCGGAGGAAATTAACGGACTGATTAAAGGGCCAGTAGCATTTTAATTCTTCATTACAGTCTATGTCATCAGCATTTTCTGCTAAGGGGAGAAAAATTTTAAATAACAACTAATTACACATTTGCTTATATTTTGAGTGCCCACTTGTATATGAATTATGCTGATTCCTGGAATACCCCTTTAAGCATTTCTGCAGGAATACCCAGTTCATGACTTTCCTTTCATTCGTGTCTCAAGAAATGTTTCTGCCATTGCAGGCATCAAGCAAACAAGTGGAGATCCTTTATCCAATCCAATAATTTCAAATCAGAGTTAGGAACAAATGATAGACCTTTTTCGAGGATCATAATTTGTTCAGTGGATAGAATTTTTGTGGAGAGGTGGAGGGGTGGTTTTTTTTTTTTCGTGTAACGACTTCGCATGGTGTAATTATTTTCTAAAATCAACAATGGAATTTGGTTAGGAGTTTAAGATCCACTGCCTTCCTTCCCTCTACCTCTTTTCCATCACAACATATATTTTGTCTCCTTGATGTTTTTGTGGGGGGTTTTTCCGATTCTTACTGTTCAGCTTCAGTAGAAGAGAGTATGCGTCTGTGTCTCTAGTCACTGCTCTAGTACTTACTATGGTGTACACCTGGTTTTCTCTAAAGTTATGTAATTCCCTGGACAATTGCCGAAGCTTTCTCTCCTTTTCAAGCGTATTTTGTATTTAGTGAAATGTGGTTCTGTTTTAAATTTTCATACAAGACCAACCTGTTCCCGTAAATTCTTTTTAAGGATAACCCTTTCCTTCTCAAGCAGCAGCTGCATAAAATGGAGGGAGCTAGCCGTGGATTCTTGTTCCCACTTGGTCATGAGACATACTTCTGCACCTGCTACGTGGTGTAAGCAGGGCCGGATTAAAGGAGGGGCTCCTGGGGCTCGAGCCCCGGGGCCCCCACCACTTTCACTTTTTAGGGGCCCCCACCAGTTTCCGACAGTCAGAGACTGAGCTCAGCCCGTGGGCGCCCGAATCGCACATAGGGGTCTAGGATGTCAGCTGTGTCAGTGAGACACAGCTGCCATCGCTGGGGGAGATCACCGATGTAGGGAGATTGGTGACAGCAGGTTGTGATGGGATGCTGACGGCAAGTGATGACGTCAGACTGTCGGCGTCCGATCACTAAATGCTGTCGCCATCGCATCGACGATCTCCTCCATCGATGGCAGCTGTGTCTTCAGTGGCTGGCGGCTGCCCGAAGAGCGAGGAAGAGCCTGCAGCGTCGTGGGATCACTGGAAGGAAAGGTGACATAAGTATGAAATTAATTATTTTGTTGCCATTTTCTACAGGGGACTGGTGGCTGTATATTACAGGGGGCTGGTGGCTGCATTCTACAGGGGGTTGCAGGCTATATACTACAGGGGGCTGGCTATACACTACAGGGGGCTGGCAGGCTATATACTTCCAAAAACATTGTTGGAAGGGCCCCCACGAGTTTGCGCCCAGGGGCCCCCACCACCCTTAATCCGGCCCTGGGTGTAAGAGTAATCCTGAGATCCTATGCACCATTTTATGTTTTTATAATTTTCTAGGCTTTGCAGTTCCTACCAGAAGGTGCACTGATCCTTCTAGATTTTTGTAAGTTCTTTAACCCCTTAAGGACGCAGGGTTTTTCCGCTCATTTCTCGCTCTCCACCTTCAAAAATCCATAACTTTTAAATTTTTATGTGTACAGACCTGTGTGAGGGCTTATTTTGTGCGTAACAAATTTTACTTTCCTGTATTGTTATTTATTTTAACATGCCATGTACTGTGAAGCTGAAAAAAAATTCCAAATGTGGAAAAATTAAAAAAAAAAAACAGCACATGCGTCACGTTCTTGTGGGCTCAGTTTTTTCGACTTTGACTGTACACTCAAAAATAACACCTCAGCTTTATTCTTTGGTTCGGTGCAATCGCGGAGATACCAAATTTATATAGGTTTTATTGTGTTTTAATACATTTTCAAAAATTAAACGAATGTGTACAAAAAAGAAAAAAAAAATTTCCATCTTCTGACGCGAAATGAGCCGATGTTTTCATTGCTACCATTTTGAGGTCTGTGCAATATTTTGATCATTTTTTATTTCATTTTTTATGTGATGTAAAACGGTGTAAAAGTCGAATTTCGGATATTTGGGCGCCATTTCCCGCCTCGGAGGTCACCGCCGGCCGTAAGTGTTTTTATATTTAGATAGATCGGGCATTTTGGGACGCGGCGATACCTAATGTGTCTGTGATTTTTACTGTTTATTATGTTTTATATCAGGTCTAGGGAAAGGGGGGTGATTTGAATTTTTAATATTTTATTATTTTTTTTTATTTTTTAAACTTTTTTTTTTTCCCCACTATTTCTTAGACCATCTAGGGTACATTAACCCTAGATGGTCAGATCGCTCCTACCATATACTGCAATACTTCTGTATTGCAATATATGGCATTTTTGCAGGTCATTCATTACAATGAGCCACTGGCTCATTGTAACGAATCTGTAGAAGCCAGATAGCTTTGGGTCAAACAAAGACCCGAGACTACCATGGCAACCGATCGCCGCCCCCCGATGACGTACGGGGGCGCGGCAATCGTAATAAAGATGGCAGCGCCCGCGCGGAGAGGTTAATAGCCGCGGTTATTAGCGCGCAAGCACCGACCGCGGTTATTATGAGCCCGTGAGTCCTCTTCATACATTCCCTATACCTCTGCGCCGTAAAGGTACAGCGCAGAGCGTTAAGGGGTTAAACACTGTCTGGTTAAGATTTGCATCAGAAATTGACAGCAGCAGACTGCCATTTCTAGACGTATTGATCACTAACGTATTGACAGCTAATGTATTGCAGACCACCATCTATCGCAAACCTACAGCCACTAACTCACTACTTAGTTGGGAAAGTCATCACCCATTACAACTACATAGGGTTATCCCCAAAGGGCAATACCTGAGAGTTAGGAGGAATTGTAATACCCCACATGAATATAAGACTCGAGCGGACGACCTTAGGGTTCGGTTCCAACAGCGAGTATATCCTGACAATGTCCCGGGAACAGAATTCAAACATGCATCACAGTTGAATCAGAGTACATTATTTGGTAGTACCAACAGGGGCAAACAAGATAAGGGCCTGTGCCGATCCATAGTCACCTATGACAAGTTGGTAGAGGCAGTGAGAGAGATCTTACAACAACACTGGTTCATTTTGTTGATGGGTGAGGTCATCAAAAACATGGTTGGGCCTCGCCCCCTCATCACATTCAGACGTGGACATTCCCTAAGGGACAGACTAATGCATAGTCATTTTGTACCCTTCAAATTACCAGGGATGTGGTTGAATCAAAAAAATGTTTGGGGGTGATTACATCGTCTGCCGTTTTATAGAGTCTCCAAAACATTCACGAGTAATGTATTTGGTGAGGTCTTTGTTATTAAATACTTCATAAACTGCGTGTCCCAAGGAGTCATATAACAAAGCTACATGTCCCTGGGGCATGGAGTATGTGGAGATGACAACCCCACATACGAGTGTTTCATAGGAGGATCAGAGAACATCTGGGTGATATTCGAAAGAACAGAGATAAACCACTGCATCAAAATCACAGTGGTGAATTTGGGATGTTAAGATTTGTGGGGATTACCACAGTGCTATACCCAGATAATGGAGGGGATTGGAATTGTGTAGTCTTACATACAGAATCCAGATGGATCCATAGGTTGGGTACCGTGGCACCAAATGACCTAAATAAGCAACTGCAATATGCTTGTTTTATATAAACTGCTTAGCAAGAGGTGTGCCTGGATATTCCGGGCGTACTCCCAGATTTGTGATAAGAAATCAATACGGATAGTGGTTGTAGAGGAAGCAGTATAACTCTGGAGCCTTCATTTCAACATATGGGGTGGTGTTAATAGTTTGAATAACTTTATATCTCCCGTGATGGCTCTTTCTTGCCCCCTATACCTACTGTCTGCTACTTTGATATATCCCCTCATTAGTATCCATCATATAGACCCATATAGATCTCTGCCTTGTTTAGGTCCTGAATGGTCTCTGCCTTGTTAATTTGAATGCAAACTTCAGGCGCCGGCTCCCCTTACTGGAGTGAGCACTGATTACCCCATGTGCTGCATATCCTGAAACCGGGGGAGTAAGCATGCACACTGATTAATTTGCCTGTTGTGTGAATGACTGTAGCCAGCGATCAGCGTAAACACTGGTACACTTGGTGGTTTCTGAGGCAACCTGTTTCATTCACCACCTTCCTGCAGTGTACCCCATCCTCCGCTTGCACATCATGACTGGAGCTCCGTCAAATCATCATTATGCGCCGATCACAAGTTGTACTTAGCATGGCGTTTCACAGGTGTAGCAGTAGCTTAGACTCAAGGGGGTGAAGCTACTATACAGGCAGTCCCCGGTTTACGTACAAGATAGGGTCCGGAGGTTTGTTCTTAAGTTGAATTTGTATGCAAGTCGAAACTGTATATTTTATAATTGTAGATCCAGACAAAAAATTTTTGGGCCCCAGTGACAATTGGAGTTTAAACATTTTTTGCTGTAATGGGACCAAGGATTATCAATAAAGCTTCATTACAGACACCTTACAGCTGATTATTGCAATCTAGGACTATAGTAACATCCAGAGACTTCACCAGAGGTCAGAGGGGTCTGTCTGTAACTATCGGTTGCCTGTAAGTCGGGTGTCCTTAAGTAGGGGACCGCCTGTATTATAAAACACTAATTACAGATTGCACTGCACAGATAGCAGGTCAATCTCACACTCTATATACCCCAGGATATGTCACTCACATGAATGTCCAATATATCTACATTTTTTGTTGCATCTACTCTAGTGTCCCTCTGAGGAACCCATTTTATTGGAAGAAATGTGTCAGGATGGGAGAATGCGGGGCGTCAGTTAGGGTTCAGTACGAGGTACTACATTTGTAATTGCGTGAGTAATTATGTCGGGGGTTAGGGACAGTAAGTTGTTATGTCTCCTTTGAGCCACACATTCAATCTCTTGCTCGCTCTTGGCAGTTGCATCTCAGAAACATCTCTAGAATCCGACCGTTTCTCACATTTGAAACCTGTAAAATGCTAACTGTTGCTCTGATTCACTCTCGTCTAGACTACTGTAACTCTCTACTAACCAGTCTTCCACTCACCAAACTCTCTTCTCTCCAATCGATTCTTAATGCAGCAGCCAGGCTCGTCTTTCAGACTAAACGCTAAACGGATGCCTCCAGTTCATGCCTGTCACTACACTGGCTGCCAGGCTCCTTTCAAATGCAGTTTAAAATAATAACCCTCATCCACAAAGCTCTGTATAATGCTGCACCCCCCTACCTCTCCTCTCTTATCTCAGTCTCGTGCTCTTAGATCTGCCAGGGATCTTAGATTAACCTCTATCCTAGTGCGGACCTCCGAATCGCGTCTCCAAGACTTCTCTAGAGCTGCACCCATTCTATGGAATGCTCTGCCCTGGACTATCAGACTAATACCTTACCTCCAAAGTTTCAAATGTGCTCTTAAAACCCATTTCTTTAGGCAAGCATATAACACTCATTAACTGCATGAAGTTTTAACTCTTTTACTAGCCCGTCATGTGTCCTCCTCCCATCTGTTATCCAGCAACCAGCAGGCACCAGACTTCTCTGCAGTCCCATTCACCCTGGACCTTGTATATAAGAGGACGGCTGATGGGTCAAGTGACAGCAATTCCACTTATTATATTTTGTTCTATTCCCTTAAGAAGAATGACAACACCAATAGAAAAAGGAGATGAGCATAAATTGTAATAAAAATGCAAAAATTTATTGAAGTCATTTTTTTAAAAATAGAACATAACAAAAGGGTAGTGTAGTTTTAGGTGCTGGGCAGCGAGCACACAATGGCTGACAAGGAAGTAGACAAATTTAAAGTGCTTAGTGCATAGCCAAAAGGTGCTAATTACATCACAGAAGCAGGTAATGTAGAAAAATATCACAATGCATAAACAAGGAGCGCACAGAGGGAAGTAATAACCTGTACCTGACCTGGTGGGTTTAGAGCAGTGATGGCTAACCTATGGCACTGGTGCCAGAGGTGGCACTCAGAGCCCTTTCTGTTGGCACTCAGGCCATCACCATAAATGACTCCAGGTTCTTCCTACAGTCCCAGACAGCCCAGGACTTGCTGTGCACAGAGGTATTTTAAAGTGACAGCTCTACCTGGGACTATTTTCTACTTTATTGGTGTCCTCAGGTGCTGGTGTCAATGAAAACTGTGACAGAGAAGGAAGTATAAATCACTAATTAAATTTCTAAGCTGGCACTTTGCGATAAATAAGCGGGTCTTGGTTGTAGTTTGGGCACTCGGTCTCTAAAAGGTTCGCCATCACTGGTTTAGAGTATGAGGGCGCTGAGGAGAAGATGCTGCCCTTAAGAAGAATGGCTTGACCATTATATATTCTTTTACCTCTTGTGTCACCCAACTCCTCCTCATAAACTGTAAGCTCTTGCAAGCAGGGACCTCACTCCTCTCGTTCCATATGAATGTTTGTGCTCTGTCATGTTTTATTATATTTGTATTTGTCCCCTATGATTTATAAAGCGCTACGGAATATGATGCCGCTATATAAATAAAGATTATTATTATAAGATTGTTATATGTATTGAATACTCTTCCCAGCTTCAGGACTACCTGCCTAATATTGGTGACCACAAACATCATTTGATGTGTCTTCTTTTGAGTATTTTGTTTTATGTCGTGTATGTGTATCTTTATAGGTACCTTTTAATGCATAATTAATAAAGGTCATGTTTTAGCTTTTATATACTATTGCTGGTGTTATACCTTTTCTAGTATAATTAGGGCATTTTTTGAGAAATCCTGGAGTCTAGCAGGGTGGGGGGTTGAATAAAGGAAGAGAATTTCTCAGATCACTGGCAGATCGAAGAGCATGGGTTGGTGTATAGAATGATAAGAGAGAGAAGAGGTAGCGAGGTGCAGCCTTGTGTAGAGCTTAATGAATATGGGTGTTTAATTTAACCCCTTACTGACATGTGATGTAATACCATGTCACATGCCCTGTGCGGGTGCATGGAGAGGGCTCACAGGCTGATAGCCGGTAAGTCTTTGCTGCATAAAAATTCCCCTAAAAATATGCTCTCGCACCAGCTCACCCTGAGCTGGTGCCATGTATATGTGTATAAACCTACCACTTTTAAGTGGTAGGTTTCCTTTAAGCTCACATTGGGTTACTATGGGAGCACTATTCTTGGCATTGATATTTTGGGAACACTGTTAGATACATCCCTATACAAATATTGTGAGGTAACACTGTTTAAGCACATTTGATGTTTGGAACACTATGCAATGATGCAATTATATTTAACCCCCTTCACGTCGCAGCCTTTTTTCCTTCATATGTCGCATTTTTCATTAATGTTTTCATTTTTCTGTGTACAGAGCTGTGTGAGGACTTATTTTTTGCATAACAAATTTCACTTCTCAGTGACGTTATTTATCACACCATCCACCACTTTTTTATGGTCTCAGTTTTTACAACTTTTCCTGTGTGCTTCAAATGATGCATTTACTTTAGTCTTAAAGGGGACCTACCACTACGATTCTACCTATAAAGGTAGAACGGGTGGTAGGTGGATGAATGGGACCTTTTTGGGCTAATTCTTATGTCCCGGCTATTCTTTTGTAAACTTTAATGAGTTTATATGCTAATTTATTTAAGCGGCTACTGGGGCGTGGAGTAGCCGGACATGAGGCTACTAGTCGCGGCTACTCCGCGCCCCAGTAGCCTCGTACCTCCGCCTACCAGGTAATCTTCGTCCGGGTACCCGGCGTTCTGCGCATGCGCAGTAGCACAGGCCTCGGAGCTACAGCCGCGCACCCGTAGGACGTACACGTAGTACTCGGACGAGGAGTTGCGCGCCGACGATTACCTAGTAGGCGGAGGAACGAGGAACGATACAAAAATAAATGAGATTTTCTCTGCATTAGTTTTAATTCAGTAAAATTGTAAAAATATATTAAAAACTATATAAATGAGGTATCACCATAACTGTAGTGATCCATAGAATAAAGATAATATGTTATTTTATGGTACGGTGAATGATTCCAAAAAAATACAAGAAGAAAGGAAACCAAAATTAAAAAATTGTTTCCTACATACATTTAAGAGTTAATAAAATCTCATCGATGAGCTAATGACCCACTTAAATGAAGTATTTGTAAAGTGTATCTAATGTCGCAAAAAAATAAGCCCTTATTTGTCCAAATTCCCCCCCCCCCAAAAAAAATTGTATAGCCAATAAAAATGGACAAGGCATAATCTTCTCTGAATGGCGAAGCTTCCCTTTATTGTCCTGGCATGTGCCAATACAGCAGCTTACCACCACATATGGGGTATTGTTACACTCAGGAGAAATTGGGTATCAAACTTTGTGGACAGTTTTGGTATTTTATCCACTGAGAATTTGTAAATTTTTTTGAAAAACACATTCATTTAGCCACAAAAAATTAAAATTTCAAAATTTCATCCGGTCATGCTTGACCGCGGCATGTAAGGGGTTAAACACCCACGATCTATGTTTTGTTAGTGCCGGGTTTGGGCTGTGACATCACAGCTCGACACCGGCACCAGCGAGACCCCGTCTCCCGAAATCTTCTTGTGACGTGCCGCCGTAGAAAGGCGTCGCATCAGAAGAAGTACCCTTAATGACCGCCGCAAAAAGCCGATATGGCGGTCATTAAGGGGTTATATACAGCTATGAGTTATATATCTGTATTACTGAAAATTTCATACTCCTCCTCGGCTAAAAATACTCCTCAAAAAAAAGAGGAGTATTATTACCCTTCTAGAAAAATGTTAGCACAACCTCTGTTATGACCATTACATTAACTTATATTTAACCTTCCTCTATTTTCCTAGTTAATCTCCCCTGGTTAAGACAATTTAGATAGATGTGCAAAAACAACCTCCTGACGAAACCACAGGGTGAAGAGTACATTGAGGTGTTTCTACTCCCCAGCATGTTCCTACACATTAACAGCATGACACAAGATAATGTGTGCAGTATGGGACCCTTTATACTTAACTTGGAGGGAGAGATTTATCATATGCCAGGGCTAGTTTTAGTAAATAAAAATGTTTATTTTTTTTAAATACTTTTTGGGGTAGTCAAATTCCTATGCAGCTCTTGATTATTTTGGGGTTGTGGTAGAAGTGCAGAAATGGTCCGGAATAGGTTTAGGGAAAATTTTTAATATGAAAATGAATTTTGCCCTCAATAAGTTGTGTTTCACAGGTTTAAATTCACATTCATTATAGAACTTTGAAGGATAGTCAAATAAATACTTTAGGTCAGATCCGCAGCATTTTAAGTACAATCATCGAGTATTAGGTATGACACATTTTATTAATACAACCAAGCTGCCAGGGGGATATTGCTTTTACATTTCTACCAGACCATTGCTATCACTGCTTGATGCTGCCTTCATTATCCATTATATATGCATTAAAGGACATCTACCACCAGGATAAAAGACTATATGCAAATGAGATGGAAGGGCTCCAGACTCCTTAAACACCTATGGAAACTAGAGCCCCTGAGGCTCATTTGCATACAGTCCTTCATCCTGGTGGTAGATGCCCTTTAACTCATCTAAAGACCCCATAGCCATCCAAAACTAAAAAGCAAGACATCATAGAACATTGAAGAAAATTAGACAAGCAAAAGGGGACCAACCCCATACACACCTGCACCTTTGGGTGTGTCACTAGCAAAGTTAATCAATAAGAAACTTGATTTTGCGGCTTGTCATACTTATTTTTTCATGCAAAAAAGTAACATCAGACATCGAGGAAATCAAATTTTTTATTTGACTTGACATAGGATTGAAATATCAATATTTTCTCAATACGTGGCATTTTAACAAGGATACATCAATATCTATATAAATCCATGTGTAAAAATGTTTAGCACTCATTTGAAGTTTTTTAATATGCACATAAGCAAATTCTTTATGTTCCATGGCTAACATTTAGATTACTAGTTGGCACTTAAGCTATATCACTAGTTATCAAACAGAAATCAACTAATTATCAATTAACATAATTTTAAAGGGGATATCCATGCACTTAACTATGTATGGGGTATACAAAGGATGAGTGGAAATGTGCCACTATACCAGTAGTGGACTACAAAACTGCAGGTGCTGCTCTCATTCACTTCTTTGAGAGCTAAGCCCGCAGTGTGGCCTCATGGCCAATACACTACTAACAGATCCATTAGCTTCTTGCTCTATCCCTAGTGTAGTGACACACAGGCACTTATGCACACAGGTTAACAAATGCCTCCTTTGCTAGTCCCACACTTTATAACAAGCCATGCCCGACAAGAAGCAAAAACCCACAGAAAGCAAAAAAAATTTTAAGGAATGTGCACCTTTGTTTTAGCACACATTTACAAAGTATGCTTTTTTTTTATTAATTTAACAAGATTAATGTATAACTAAACTTTTAACAAGGTTGCATAAATCAACAGTACAGATGATAATAGTAAACTGTATAATGTACTATGTAAAGATACATGTTTCTATGTCCTTCTTTACCCCTTACCCCTTGCTGCCAGGGGCGTAACTTGATCAGGTGCAGAGGTTGCACTCACACCAGGGCCCAAGAGGTTTAGGGGGCCCTTATGGTATTATTTTCCCATATGAGAAGACTATTACTACAAACCATAAATTAAAGTCGGGGGCTTGGCATAGATTTTGCATTGGGGCCCATCAGCTTCTAGTTACACCACTGCCTGTTGCTGTTCGATATTAATTCATTCTTCTTTATTTGAGCAGTTTGTGTAAATCACCTTTCTTTACTGTACTACACCTGAGAAATAAAAGAACTTGATAATGTTCCTAATGACTTGAAGGAAATTAGGAACATGATAAATCAGGGGCACTTACTCATAGATCCAGGCACTATGACTGTGGTAATCTTCTTGTATTTGTTATCCATGGCCTTCCTCCTTCTAAAATCAACTTTTAAAGTTATGCTGAATGACTATGTGCATGTTACAAAAGCCCTCTGTACTCTGGCTTCATAAGCTGTTGTTATATTACTATATTGGTAAAGAATATACCTTAGTGCATATTAAAAAGCCATATTGGTTGGTTGCAAATAACACTACTGTAAATATAAATCCAATCAAGGATTACAGTACACAACAGTACAAATTTACAAATTAAGAAGAAACAAGACAAAACATTTAATTTTAACAAAGTTTAACAGTCAACTATATAGCAGCTTAAAATAAGGGACTGAACTTGCGATGTGAAACAGTCTTTGCGCTGGCTCGTTATACTTATAACAGCTCTCATTGACATAACTAGTCCCAAACAGGATTGTATTGTAGAGATGAAAAATTGGTGAGCTACCATTAGGCCTCTTTATTATCCCCATATTTAAAAATCATTTGATTGAATTTTCTTAATGAACATCATTTGTGATGCCAAAATATTGTATTGGTTTTGTTCCATTGTTACTTACTGAATAGACCAGATATACCTAAAACTCTGTTACCAAAAGAGAAAGCTATTTTCAAAAGGGGCTACCCACACTATGACTACCCTGAACCTTATTATTTTTTTTGCATTGTGATTCAGTAGGTCAATGAAGTAGTACATACCATTGTGAATAGAATAACAAATAAGTTGTAACATATACAAATGGGTAAGAGGAATTTTTCACTCGCATTCAACTTCTCACTCAGTGATATTTTATTCCACAAGTTAATATAAATGAAGACACATGTAACACCTTTCCTTATCAGTTACCTATTGATTACTAATATAAGCAACAACACTACTTTAGTATACATATAAATTGAATTATTCATATTTAAGAGTCTATGTGATACAATGTAGTTTATATATAATATAACACAGTATTAAATCCTGTATTTGATTTAACTCTACAACAATACAGTTAAAAACCATAATGTCTTTTATAATACATATTTCATGACACTAAAAGTATACATTTCACAAATCTTTACATGTACATCTCTATATACTCTCAAGGGCTGAAGTAGATTTATTCCTTTATGTCCTATGTGAGCCAAAGCTTTTTACAAAACAAGATTTTTCACATTTCAATGAAGCTCTGTGCTTTATAGGGAAATCCAAAGATGTTATCAAACCACAACTAACATAGTGAGCACTCAAATCATTTTTCTAGGGTTTTTGTACAAATTATGTTATTTGTTTCTTGCTAAAGTTTGCTACTTAGATGCATCTTCAGGACTGCAGAAACAGGAAGTGGTTCAAATATTTTGGCTGCTTCTGCACTACTGCACACAGCAACGTCATACCTGTTGTCTTAGTCAAGTTTATCACGTTTTTTATATAGCTGAAAACCAACATGTTTTTTCTACTATACATAAATTACCTTTGGCATCTATTCTAATCCTCTGCTATCATCCTGTCTCAGTCTTCCCCTTCAGCTTAGCATTCTGATTGCTAACAACGATCAATCCGTAGAGTGGAAGTGGAGGGAACAGGAGGTGCACTTTATGGACTGAGGGGTCACAAAAGGGTGGGGATGGGGTTTTGCACTCAGCTAGTTCTGGTCACTGCTAAGTAATTACAGCTGCTCAGTTTAATAAAGAATCTTTTATCAGCCATAAGTCTTCCCTGCACACCACCAACCTTTCTCAAGGTATTGGCATGGCTGTAGTCAGGTCAGTGTAGAGAGGCAGTTAGGATCAGCACAGAAATCTTATATATAGGAATAGAAAGCTATTTACTTTTGTGTGCTATGTCTTCTCCGTTCTCTGTACCCCCATCCCCTATTGTCCTGAGAATAGGAGGAAATGATAGCATCTGCTTAATAGCCTGGCTGACACATCCATCACAGCAGGTAGTATGTGAAGTGGTCATAAGGCTGTATTAGATTATAGGTCTATCAGTATAACAATGCATAGGTGTACATGTGTGTGTAAAAATCTGTGTACTAGAACTGCTAGAGGTTGATAGGAGAGCTCTGCATTATGGGAAGTAAAGGAAAGCTGCTCTGGCCTCATAACCTTTAGCTGATCCCACGACCAAAAGGTGCCTGCCAACTTCAGGAGAAGTTGACGATGATTTTATAAGTAAGGCTGATAGATATATATCACAGAAACTGATTTGTCCCTAGGCACTTGAGACCTTCCTCCAACTTACCATATACACTTGAGTATAAGCCGACCCAAATATAAGCTGAGGCTCCTAATTTTAATACAAAAAACTGGAAAAACCAGTATATAGTCAGCCAGCCTCAGAATATAGCCAGCCAACCTGCCCACATTATAAAGCCATCTTGCACCTAATATACAGCCAGCCAGCCCCATGT
This sequence comes from Engystomops pustulosus, assembly GCF_040894005.1. NCBI lineage: Eukaryota > Metazoa > Chordata > Amphibia > Anura > Leptodactylidae > Engystomops > Engystomops pustulosus. The sequence continues at coordinate 104,564,535 of NC_092415.1, forward strand.
GTATAGCCAGCCAGCCTGCCTCCGGTATATAGCTATCCAGCTCCAGTATGCCCAGCACATTAAAAAAGTCAATATTTACCTTTCAGATGCCCCACCCGTAGGACCTCTTCTTACGTCCAGCAGTGGCACGACATTATGGGTACAAGCTCTGACATCAGCAGCTGCTGCCATCATATTGTGTGTGCCAGCAGCGGTTGTCATCATAGCCTGTGCGCCACAATGTCACTACAGGACCTGTGGGGGGGGGGGGCATCGAAAAGGTGACTACTGACTTTCTTTTTTTACTCCAGTTTGGGTTTTTCAGCACATTTTTTGTACTCATGTATATACGCTACTTGTGGGATGGTTTAAATATCAATAAAAAGATATAAGATTGCATTGCGTCATCAGTTTGTGGTTATATAGGTAGAGAAATAAGGTGGTTAGAGGTTTTACAACTGTATTAAATTATAAGAATATTAATTATGTCTAAGATAGGCTGCAGTACCAAAATATATGATCCATACCCTAATCAATCTCCAGATTTCAGTTGCCTCCTGGATTTTTAAGACCTGGTGTCTCTTGACATGCAGTTAAAGGGAACCTGTCGCCAAGGAACTCATTTTCACTAAAGACAGGTTGCAGAAGCCTATTACAGCTGCATTGCAAATATGCGATTATGACCTCTTTAAGCATTTGCATTACAATATTATTTTGTGTTATAACTTACCTTGCACCCTGACAAAATCATCTGCTAAGTCCCAGAGATTCACTTTGGTTTGCATGCATTTACAAAAACAAGATGTGACTTGTCTGCGCTGTGCACTCCTGCGCACTCAGCCCCCACCTTTGTGCTGCTATACAGCTACTCCCTCCTCCTTCTTCACTCATAGGAACAGAGATCACAGCCTGGTGAGCTGACATTAGTGGGGGAGGGAGTAGCTGTACAGGAGCACAAAGGTGGGGGCTGAGAGCTGAGGAGTTTGCGGCACAGACAAAGTCACGTCTTCAAATGCATCCAAACCAAAGCAAACCACTGGGACTTGGCAGAGGATTTTGTTAGGGTGAAAGGTAAGTTTTAACTCAATTATATAGCAAAACAAATGCTTAGAGAAGGCACAAAGGCATGTTTTCAATGCAGCTGTAATAGGCTTCTGCAACCTGTCTTTAGAGAAAATGCAGTCCCTGGTGACAGGTTCCCTTTAAGATTTAATAATCCCCAACCAGATATTCACTGACTAGAGACGTGGCACAATCAGTGTATGTGAATTCATGTACTTTAAACTACCACCTACATTCTGAGCCCTGTGAAATACATGTAAACACAATTTACTTTTAAATATCAAGAAAAACCTTTAGTTTAGAGAATATATAACTCTTCAGTTACAAAATGTAAGCTTAAGCTGACCATTCTGATGGATGTGTGAACCATTAAAAGATTGACTTGTGTTCTTTAAATATTTAAATGCATGCCATAGCTTCTAACATTGTGTTAATTAGCTTAGTTTTGGTTTACTGCTCCCTTTCTAAATGTATTGTATCTGTGTAAAAGTTATCCTTTTTAACATTTTCCTTTCAGTTAAAATATACTAGATGTATAAAAATATAACATTAGTAAAAAAAAAAAATCACAAAGACAAGACAGCATTGATACCTATCTAGATTCCACAGACACTGAACAAACATTCTGTAGAGGAAGGCTTTCTTGGAAAAAACAATAATGCCTCTCATTGGACAGTATATTATAAATGTTATTTTTCTTGCTGCAAGTCTTGTCAATCTTCTGAAAACACAAGATGATATCCCAACGTCCTTTTAAATTATCTTACACACTCAACCAATGGTGAAGCTGTGAGAAAAAAAAATAAGAAAGAAAAAAGTATAAAAAACTAATTAATTATGAAACCAAATAGCAAATATATTTCTGAAAGATACAAATCTGTTTTTCACTAGGCCTTAAGAAAGGGTTATAATACAATTTCCAAACAATTTAACGAGTAGAAGCATTCATTTGACTGTTGACATCTTTCTCAGTAGTGGACATCAGAGGGGCTACTCTATGTATGGATCCGTCCCCCCCCCTCCCCCCGACACACTGCAGGAATAGTGCTTTTCTTAGATCTGCAATTGCTGCAACGATTAAATGAATAAAAATGAGACTGTTCGATGTATCAATGTGTAACAAAGTGTAACACAGTGTAACTCTTTTTAGAATATGGCAGGTATGTTTTCTAATGCCAGATAATCTGTTTAAATTTACATGTATATTTTTTCAAGCCAATTTTTTTAGAATACATGCAACATTTCAAGCATTAACTCTTGTGTACATGTTTAGCATCTCTGGTTTTCTCATTATTGAAGCTATTAAATGTAACACTGGAATGAAGGCAATAACAGGGTCAATGTCCTGATTAAGCATGTGGCCGGCAGTTGAATGCGTTACTAATTACATTGTTATACCTATTATTAGTATGCTTCACTAAGTCAGTGAATAGCGGAGCAAAAGTAATGACAGTCCAAGGAAAAGGGATCCTTATTTTGCTCTTTCCTGTTGGATATGGTATGTTTAGAGCAATACTGATTTGGTCCTTCTAAAATATTATACAATATATTATATAATATAAATTATATTATATTATAAATTATAATATAATATACATTATATAAATAATTCATAATTTAAAATTACATATTTATCTATATACATTTTCTAATATTTTTCTACACACTCTTTATTTTTCCAAAGCATGTTTTCCAGAACATGTTATGCTAGGAAATCTATTTGACCTAGTTCAAATGCTCATTTGTATCCTTTCAAAGCATTTTGGAGATGGGTACTAATCAGGAGACACTGATCATACTAAGGGGGGCACAATCCCTATTATTAATGAGGATTTGTACTGTCTATGTTATTAAAGGGGGGTGTTATTCCTATTATTGATGGGGGTATTAATTGGGGTACTGTCTGTATTATTATTAATGGGGGCATTATCCCTATTATTAATGGGGGGTGTATTGTATGTATTATTATTAATGGGGTGCACTATCTCTTTTGTTATTAATGAGAGTCATTAATGTCTAATATTGAATTGGGTGTGAGGGCACTGTTTCATATTAATTGCATGAGGAAGCACTTTTTTCTAATATTATAAATTAGGGGAGAGTAAATAATGGAAAAGGGTAATGGCATTAAGGGCTTAATGTTAGGAGATGAGGCATCTTTTTATAGTTCACCATAGGCTGCAGAGAGGTTAGCTTCAGCCCTGTTTACATACAAGCATCCCCACTGGGGATATTGATTGGTTGCAGTATGTGTACTTGAGGGGCAGTGTCTGTGAGTTTGCTATTGTCTCACAGCTCTTAAAAGGAGGTCAGTCAACAAAGTGACTGTCTGCAAATTACATCATTAGAAACCTTGCCAACATCTACCTATCTTCTGTCTGTGACACAATGAGTAAAGCAGGAAGAAATGCAGAAATAAATAGGGTCAAAGGTTTAATTACACGTCAAGCCTGATAAAATAGAAAATAACTTACAGTAAACTGACGCACTTCTCCTCTTTCTATTAGATCATGTTCTTTTTCAGGAGTTATAGAGTATGCAATTTTCTGTAGTATAACAAAATACAAATGTTATATTACATATCACATAGTATGTGCACATATAGTGCATAATGTATACAAGTACAAGTCTATTGGGCATTTCTGACTTAAAAAAACATCATTATTATTTCTGTACCAAAATAGTAAAGAACTCATTTTAACATTTAGAAAGTTTTTTATTACAACTCACTTTTTTCACAAATCAATAGCTCTTGTCATGTAGAACTTTGCCTATTATTTTAATGACCAGTTTCTTTGCCATCATTCTCAGTTATGCCTATTTCTGCAGTAACAGTCTATACTGGCTGTGCTGTCTTTAACTTTGAGACCCTAGCTTGTTTACAAAAAAAAATACATACGGTTTCACTGAAGGAAGATGCTGCTGCTCCCTGCACACTTTGGAAGTAGATCATATAATGCTCTCTGTGTGTAGCTAGCAGGAGAGCTATATCTCTGCAGATCTGTGGAAGCTAAAGTCTTCTATACCGTGTGACAAAATGTTTTACTGTACACTTTTTACATAGCAGGTAAGCTATTAAGCTTTAGTGCTCACACAGCAAATACTATATACTTAATGTAACTGTTTCACTGTTGATTTCTATTACTTATTACATGCTCAGTGCTCCTCCATGTGATGAATGCTGCCAGACTGGTCATTATATAGCACTGTATGTACATACTATGGAGATATTTACTTTAGGAATCTCACTTTTTATTTCTGCTAAATTACTTAATGAGTGAACACAAGGTATCAACTGAACAGTGGGCAGCCTATATTTGACTCAGCTTAAGGGCAAATACAGGAAGAGATTGCCTTGTCTCTACCATAACTCTGGAATGAAACAGCTAAGCAGCAACATATGGGTATTGTTCTGTTTGTTTTTAAAAAGAGAAATACATATGACAATTTGATTTTTTTTTTAAATGATACAATTTAAATTACACTTTAATAAAAGGATTGAGAAATGAATTCTTTTTTTATCTGAAAAACATTGAAAAGGGTTTTCTAGATTGGAAACTTAAGGAGCCTTTCAGTGTCTTAAAAGAAAAACAGGGTGAATGTATCACTTGTCTGATTGTGTGTAGGGCCCTGAATGTCGATTTTTTTACACTAAAAGTCTATTCATTTCAGTAAGAATGAAAGTCTTAATGAAAGAGATCCTCAAGTAGATACTAGTTTTAAAAAGTTTACATATGTTCAACTTTAATGTTTAAGCTTTTAGGTTTAGGACTACAACTTATATTTACAAAAAGGAATTTATGCACTTTATGTAATATTGTGGCCATTTTGAGATATCTTCTGGATAGATGTATCCTAATCTAAGATACAGAAGGAGACATTGGCAAACTGGTTAAGTCCAAACTTATGTTATTTTAATTGTCCTGGAAATTGATATATTACCCCCTCTAGTCCTTTAAAACATCAGATTTTTTTTTACTTTAAAAAAATTTGTAAAAAATTAAAGTAACAAGTAACAAAAATTAAAGTAAAAAAAAATCTGATTTCATCTGATTTTCATTTCTTTCTAAAATGATACCACAGGACCACTAGGCCCAAGGATAAAAAAAGGAAACCATCAAAAGTCCTTTGAAATCAAACAACTGAGCCAAATCCAAATATTCTGATTCGATTCAGTGTCTGAAAGTTTCTGAAATTTTAGGGTCTTATTTTGTTTTTTTAACTTTTCAGCTTTTACTAAAACAATAACAACTGAGGCCTAATGGGAAACGGACAATTATGGAAACCATTAAAACCAATTAAATCAACTAAAATACTCAGATTTGATTCAGTGCCTAAAAGTTTCTAAGTTTAAGATGTCATAAGGCTTAACAAGTTAGCCAGGTATAGGGTTTGCAACGTACTGGCAATAGTGGTACACAACTGGTAAGTTCAGTTGTTTGCTAAGTTGTTTCTGCTTATAACCACCAAGTTGGAGAATTTAAGCAATAACCAGAATCCCTTGAAGGAAATATACCATTGGAATCAAGCATGGATAAACCAAGGACACTTACTCATATCTCCAGGTATCATGACTGTGCTAATTTTACTATTGAACTAGAAAGGTTCCGGGGGGGAGGGGGGGGGGGTTCAGGGGACATTACCAGAACCTCTCTGTGCGCACCCCGGCTCCTGCTCCCTCTGCAGCAAAGGAAGTTTCTGCATACAGTGGGAGAGGGAAGTGTTCCTTGCATCTCAATTGTAATGAAAGAGAACCTTCCTTTCATTGAAGTCAATGGGGAAAGGAAAGTAAATGGAGAGTTTCTGTTCAACTGCAATTCTTAGTTTGTGTTGCCTCCTAAAATTTAGAGTATAAAACAAACCCCGGACACTGGTGTGAACAGAGACTAATTTAGTAATTGGGGCTTATTTACAATGTCTGCACTGGGATTGTGTTGCACGCGGTGATCATTTTTTGGCACAGCTGTACTGGCTTCCATGCAAAACAAATTGGGGGGCGTGCCTTTGGACAATCGGACTGAATACGGGATTTCATTTTCAAATTGTGTCACAAAACAATGCAGTTACATGCAGGTAGAAGAAAGTGAACTTGCGCAATATCATGTGCACGATCTTTGTGAATTGCAGCAAAGTACATTATAGTCATTTTTTTACAAATACCTTAAAGGGAACCTGTTACCACATTTTTCACAAATACAGCTACTGCCAGGTTCCTGTAGAGCCCTAGTAATTATTTGACACTCATCTTTTAGCTAAAAATCTTTTCCTTAACAAACCCATAAAATCAGAGTTTTAAGCTTGCCTCGTACCTAGGGATCTATAGAGCAAGTTGAGTGGTGTGATCTGATGTGATGTGACCAGGATGACATCATCACAGATTCTTTAACCTCTTAACATTAGCAAACTGTATCCCAAGCACACATCTGACCACATAAAAAAACAAAGCATGCCTGCATGGACTTCTCTCCATTGAGGCTGCTTTGATTTCATGTAATATCATATGCTGTGATTGCATGAGATGTATGCTTGGTGTACACTCTGCTAATGTTAGATGGCTAAAGGACCTGCGATGATGTCACCCTGGTCCCATAGAATTACTGCAACATGCAGAGATAGCATGGGGAGGAGCTTCTGCATTCACCCCGGCGAGGCCACTTCAACCTCCACTTGTTATAGACATCCTTGGATACTAGTTAAAATTATAAAGCTGAATATATGGGAATCTGAAGGGAACAATTTTTAGATAAAAGAAGGGTGTCAGTTACCAGGGCTCTATAGGAACCTGCGACTAGCTGTGTTTGTGTAAAATATGGTGACAGGTTTCCTTTAAAGGGAATACATCAGCACCTTTGAGTATGCAAAACTGCAGACAGTGTTAAATAGTATCCCTGGAGAGCATTGTAACTATACCTGTGAGTGTAGTGTAGTATAAATAGTTGTGAGTGTAGAAATAGGGCTGGGAAAAGTTAAATTTTAATCCTGGTGTAACTGCAAGGGCTCTGGTTGGGTTTTTCAGCCTCAAGATATTAGTGCATCATGCTATGAACTGCTCAATGGTCCCTAACATCTGTTTAGAGACTGTTTTAGTTTTAATCCACCTTTTGCTAGAGCTCTTTCTAATAGCAGAACAGAGGGCTGTATTGTAGCACACTTCATATAAAAGAATGGTCTCTATCCTAAAAGACCAACCAGACCTTTAAGATGTGGATTAATAGTTTCACAGTCCTGCTGCTCCAAACAACACACACACAAATGTATGGTTACACAGGCTGTTACCTTATACTGACTGCAGCCTTGTATGGTCAAATCTACTGAGAAAATTGATTTTAGTTCTGTTTAGATACTGTATAACCAATAAAATATATATATATATATATATTCATAGTAAAAACAACATGAATAACTTACTTCTCGACAGGATCCAGGGAGTGTACAAAATTTATATATAGCATAAATCGGTACCATTGCCATGGATGAAATAGCAAGTAACCAGCCAATCACATTTGCCCATTCAGGAAAAGTGTAGCTTCCGTATTTTGGAGATCTATAGGTTACAATACTGACAACAACCACAAACTTAAAAAAAAAGGAAATTGTCATTATTTTAACAATAAATTGAAATATTTTTTTTATACGATAATACATATTTCTATAATACATGTCATTATAATACATACCACTACTATGCCAGTAAACTGAACCAAAAAATTGTACCATTTTGTCCATTTTAGGTCATAGAAGTAATTCAAATTCAACATTCCTCTAGCGCTTAGCAGACAGATGACATATGGCCAATAATAATTATGATATGGCAAAGAAATAAGGTGTGCTAAGAAGAGGGAGAGTCTGTCTGCTCACCTGGAGGCTATGCAGTGATGTCACATTTTTCTCTGAAATGTGTAGACTAAAACCTTGTGTGTGGCTTTGCGCCTAACATGTGTTAAACATACGTTTAATGGATTTTCCTGGACTGTTGTATGAAGCTGGACCCAGCATTTGTTTCTTTGTTGTGAAAGAAATAAGGTGGTCTCATTTGAGAAATCAAGATTTTACATCATTCCATGGACATATGAATGTTTGTTGGTTAGCTGGAGAAGATACAGCACCAGAATGCACCAAGCAAATACTCAATTGTGATGCTGTAATGATGTACCAGCAAGAACTAGCTACTCCCATTCATGTGGATGTTACTACTTTGGCACAGACAACTTCCTTATATGGACTCTGCCGGTACCACAATTCCTGGCTTAAAGAAAACCCATCAGGCAAAATAACCCCCCTAAACTAAATAGATTTTCATAAACTGCCATTAGAGAGCATTGCCTCTATCCCTTCATTCTCCCTCTACATGCCTGTAAACTTAAGCAATGAGGTCCTAAAGCTGTATGCAAATGACCTGTGAGATGTCCAATGAGTCATTAGCATATTCAAGCTGTCCAGCTTATTCATGAGTGGGAGGCAAAGCAACACCCCCAGTGCATGACTGACAGCCTGTATAATGGTGTGAGGCTGCATAATGATGTGCTTCCTGGCGCTGACCACCCCACCCCCCTGCAGCCTGTGTATAGGAGAGATACAACAGCTCCGGGATGCAGCCATGTTATAGCAAAACATGTCAGGTCCTTGTGTAGCTGATGTCTGTGTCTCTCACATGTGTATTAGGAGGACAGAGCATGTCAGCAGATGCAGCACACATACTAGCAATACTTTACTATACATTACACACAGACATGAGCAGGGGGAGGAGGGGGAGGAGTAACAGCGGTGACATCACTGCCTCTGACCATGTGACCAGCCTTAGTAACATAATAAAGAAAAGATGATTTTAGAATGATTAATGTATGAATTGACTAGATAAAGGCTGTGATGGGATCCTTGTGAGCTGCTCCAACAGGTAGTAGTGACAGGACAAGTGAGACAGACCTGATGACAGGTGTCCTTTAACATACAGGAAGTGATCAAGCTCCACCGCTGCACCTTTCGGTCACTACTTTCTAAGTTCTTTATTCATTCAGCATAAACAGTGACGTTTCAACTCGTGAGTAGAGATGAGCGAACATGCTCGTCCGAGCTTGATGCTCGGTCGAGCATTAGGGTACTCGAAACTGCTCGTTGCTCGGACGAATACTTCGCCCGCTCGAGAAAATGGCAGCTCCCGCCGTTTTGCTTTTTGGCGGCCAGAAACAGAGCCAATCACAAGCCAGGAGACTCTGCACTCCACCCAGCATGACGTGGTACCCTTACACGTCGATAGCAATGGTTGGCTGGCCAGATCAGGTGACCCTGGGATAGACTAGCCGCTGCCCGCGCTGCTCGGATCATTCTGTGTCTGGATGCCGCTAGGGAGAGAGCTGCTGCTGGTCAGGGAAAGCGTTAGGGTGTTCTATTAGCTTACTGTTAGGCAGGAGTGATTCTCAAAGAACCCAACAGCCCTTCTTAGGGCTACAATAACGTTCTACTTTTTTTATTTTAATTTGCATCTAGTACCATTTTGTGAGGAATTAGCAGGGGGACTTGCTACCGTTGTGTTTAGCTCTTAGTGGCACACATATCCATAGCAAAGACCGAAGTGGGAAAATTTAGTAGGGGTTGGATTTCAATTAGGCACTAACTCAGTGTCATCTCATCTGGCATAGTAGTGTGCTTTGATACTTGGCTAGAAAATAGCCATAGGAGAATACAAAGAGCTTACTTACGCATACAGTAGCGTTCTATATATTTGATTTCTGGTTGATCTGCTGGTGGCTGTACTTTCTGCAGTGCATGTACTAGCCAATTCTGAGCAATTTGTAGTGAGACTTGCGACCGCTGTGTTCTGCGCTTAGTGACGCACATATCCATAGCAAAGACCGAAGTGGGAAAATTTAGTAGGGGTTGGATTTCAATTAGGCACTAACTCAGTGTCATCTCATCTGGCATAGTAGTGTGCTTTGATACTTGGCTAGAAAATAGCCATAGGAGAATACAAAGAGCTTACTTACGCATACAGTAGCGTTCTATATATTTGATTTCTGGTTGATCTGCTGGTGGCTGTACTTTCTGCAGTGCATGTACTAGCCAATTCTGAGCAATTTGTAGTGAGACTTGCGACCGCTGTGTTCTGCGCTTAGTGACGCACATATCCGTAGCAAAGACCGAAGTGGGAAAATTTAGTAGGGGTTGGATTTCAATTAGGCACTAACTCAGTGTCATCTCATCTGGCATAGTAGTGTGCTTTGATACTTGGCTAGAAAATAGCCATAGGAGAATACAAAGAGCTTACTTACGCATACAGTAGCGTTCTATATATTTGATTTCTGGTTGATCTGCTGGTGGCTGTACTTTCTGCAGTGCATGTACTAGCCAATTCTGAGCAATTTGTAGTGAGACTTGCGACCGCTGTGTTCTGCGCTTAGTGACGCACATATCCATAGCAAAGACCGAAGTGGGAAAATTTAGTAGGGGTTGGATTTCAATTAGGCACTAACTCAGTGTCATCTCATCTGGCATAGTAGTGTGCTTTGATACTTGGCTAGAAAATAGCCATAGGAGAATACAAAGAGCTTACTTACGCATACAGTAGCGTTCTATATATTTGATTTCTGGTTGATCTGCTGGTGGCTGTACTTTCTGCAGTGCATGTACTAGCCAATTCTGAGCAATTTGTAGTGAGACTTGCGACCGCTGTGTTCTGCGCTTAGTGACGCACATATCCATAGCAAAGACCGAAGTGGGAAAATTTAGTAGGGGTTGGATTTCAATTAGGCACTAACTCAGTGTCATCTCATCTGGCATAGTAGTGTGCTTTGATACTTGGCTAGAAAATAGCCATAGGAGAATACAAAGAGCTTACTTACGCATACAGTAGCGTTCTATATATTTGATTTCTGGTTGATCTGCTGGTGGCTGTACTTTCTGCAGTGCATGTACTAGCCAATTCTGAGCAATTTGTAGTGAGACTTGCGACCGCTGTGTTCTGCGCTTAGTGACGCACATATCCATAGCAAAGACCGAAGTGGGAAAATTTAGTAGGGGTTGGATTTCAATTAGGCACTAACTCAGTGTCATCTCATCTGGCATAGTAGTGTGCTTTGATACTTGGCTAGAAAATAGCCATAGGAGAATACAAAGAGCTTACTTACGCATACAGTAGCGTTCTATATATTTGATTTCTGGTTGATCTGCTGGTGGCTGTACTTTCTGCAGTGCATGTACTAGCCAATTCTGAGCAATTTGTAGTGAGACTTGCGACCGCTGTGTTCTGCGCTTAGTGACGCACATATCCATAGCAAAGACCGAAGTGGGAAAATTTAGTAGGGGTTGGATTTCAATTAGGCACTAACTCAGTGTCATCTCATCTGGCATAGTAGTGTGCTTTGATACTTGGCTAGAAAATAGCCATAGCAATAGGATAGCATTGTTTGGTTTTAAAAACTCAAAAAAAAACAAAAAACACAAAAAAAAAAAAAAACCACAAAAAAAAACAAAAAAAAGTAAAAAAAAAAATAAAGTTATAACTCTCATTTTAAAAATGTTTAACCCGAGGGCTAGGGGTAGAGGACGAGGGCGGGGACGTGGGCGTCCAACTACTGCAGGGGTCAGAGGCCGTGGTCCTGGGTGAGACACCACCTGCTGATGAGGGAGCAGGGGAACGCCGCAGAGCTACACTCCCTAGGTTCATGTCTGAAGTTACTGGGACTCGTGGTAGAGCACTGTTGAGGCCAGAACAGTGCGAACAGGTGATGTCGTGGATTGCTGACAATGCTTCGAGCAATTTGTCCACCACCAGTCAGTCTTCCACGCAGTCCACCCATGTCACCGAAATCGCCACTCCTCCAGCTCCTGCACCTCAGCCTCCTCCCCCCCAGTCTGCCCCCTCCCAGGAAAATTTGGCATTTGAACCGGCATACTCTGAGGAACTGTTTTCTGGACCCTTCCCACAGTCACAAACCACTTGTCCGGTTGCTGCTGAGCAATTTTCCGATGCCCAGGTTTTCCAACAGTCACAGTCTGTGGGTGATGATGACCTTCTTGACGTAGTGGAAGTGTGTAAAGAGGTGTCCGACGATGAGGAGACACGGTTGTCAGACAGTGGGGAAGTTGTTGTCAGGGCAGGAAGTCCGAGGGGGGAGCAGACTGAGGGATCGGAGGATGATGAGGTGACAGACCCAAGCTGGGTTGAGAGGCCGGGTGAACACAGTGCTTCTGAGACGGAGGAGAGTCCTCGACCAGAACAGGTTGGAAGAGGCAGTGGTGGGGCCAGACGGAGAGGCAGGGCCAGAGCTGGTGCATCAGCGCCAAATGTGTCAACTAGTGAAGCTCCCGTGGCGAGGGCTCCTGCGGCGAGGGCTAGATCTTCAGAAGTCTGGAGGTTCTTTAAGGAAACACCGGATGACCGACGGACTGTGGTGTGCAACATTTGCCAAACCAGGCTCAGCAGGGGTTCCACCACTACTAGCTTAACTACCACCAGTATGCGCAGGCATATGAATGCTAAACACCCCACTCAGTGGCAACAAGCCCGTTCACCTCCGGCCGTGCACACCACTGCTCCTTCCCCTGTGTCAGCTGCTAGTCAGCCCCCTGCCCAGGACCCTGCCACAAAAACCCCATCGTCGCCTCCACGATCCTCCACAGCATCCACCAGCGTTCAGCTCTCCATACCCCAGACGCTGGAGCGGAAACGCAAATATAGTGCAACCCACCCGCACGCCCAAGCCCTTAATGTGCACATCTCCAGATTGCTTAGCCTGGAGATGCTGCCCTATAGGCTAGTAGAGACCGAGGCCTTTCGCAACCTCATGGCGGCGGCCGCCCCTCGGTATTCGGTCCCCAGCCGCCACTACTTTTCCCGATGTGCCGTCCCAGCCCTGCACCAGCACGTGTCAGACAACATCATCCGTGCCCTGACCAACGCCGTTTCTGACAAGGTCCACCTGACCACGGACACGTGGACGAGTGCTGCCGGGCAGGGCCACTATATATCGCTGACGGCACATTGGGTTAACTTGGTGGAGGCTGGGACCGAGTCTGACACTGGGGCTGCTCATATACTGCCGACGCCGAGGATTGCGGGGCCTACCTCGGTCCAGGTGTTTCAGGCCTACTATGCCTCCTCCTCCTCCCACCCCTCCTCCACCTCCTCCTCCGAACTACCATCCGTGGGCATGGCGCCATCAGTCGGTAGCTCTAGGCACAGCAGCAGTGCCGTCGCTAAGCGACAGCAGGCGGTGCTCAAACTGCTGAGCCTAGGCGACAAAAGGCACACCGCCCAAGAGCTATTACAGGGCATCACGGCGCAGACTGATCTGTGGCTGGCACCGCTGAACCTCAAGCCGGGAATGGTTGTGTGTGACAACGGCCGTAACCTGGTGGCGGCTCTGCAACTCGGCAGACTGACACATGTGCCATGCCTGGCCCATGTGTTAAATCTGATAGTTCAGCGTTTCCTCAAGACATACCCCAATCTGTCTGATTTGCTCACGAAGGTGCGCCGCATCTGTGCGCATTTCAGGAAGTCCAGCCCAGATGCTGCCACTCTCAGGGCAGCGCAGCGCCGCCTACAACTGCCCGCTCACCGACTGTTGTGCGACGTGCCCACGAGGTGGAATTCAACACTGACCATGTTATCCAGAGTTTACCAGCAGCGCAGAGCGATTGTAGACTGCCAGATGTCAACTTCCACCAGAACTGGTAGTCAGGTCAGTCAGCTTCCTCAAGTCTACAATGAGGAGTGGACGTGGATGTCTGATATCTGTCAGGTGCTGAGTAACTTTGAGGAGTCAACACAGATGGTCAGTGGCGATGCCGCCATCATCAGCCTCACCATCCCGCTGCTTGGCCTGTTGAAAAACTCTCTGGTCAGCATGAAGTCGGAAGCTTTGCGCTCGTCACAAGAGACAGGGGAAGAATATTCCCTTGTTGATAGCCAAAGCACCCTCAGGTCTGTTTCTCAGCGCATATCGGAGGAGGTGGAGGTGGAGGAGGATGAGGAGGAAGAGGAGGAGAATGTTGGTGAGACACAAGAGGGGACCATTGTTGAGTCCTTTACTGTTCAGCGTGTATGGGCAGAAGAAGAGGAGTTGGAGGAGTTGGAGGAGGAGGAAATGGACAGTCAGGCCAGTGAGGGGAGTGAATTCTTACGCGTTGGTACTCTGGCGCATATGGCAGATTTCATGCTAGGCTGCCTATCCCGTGACCCTCGCGTTCAAAGAATTTATTCCAGCACCGATTACTGGGTGTTCACTCTCCTGGACCCACGGTACAAGCAAAATCTTTCCACTCTCATCCCTGCAGAGGAAAGGAGTGTGAGAATGCATGAATACCAGCAGGCCCTGGTGCACAAGCTGAAACAGTATTTCCCTTCTGACAGCGCTAGCGGCAGAGTGCGTAGTTCTGCGGGACAAGTAGCGAGGGAGAGTAGGCGAGCAGGCAGCTTGTCCAGCACTGGCAAGGGTACGCTTTACAAGGCTTTTGCCAGCTTTATGTCACCCCAGCAAGACACTGTCACCTGTCCCCAGTCTCGGCAGAGTAGGGCTGATCTTTACAGAAAGATGGTGAGGGAGTACGTAGCTGACCATACCATCGTCCTAAATGATCACACAGCTCCCTACAACTACTGGGTTTCAAAGCTGGACATGTGGCACGAACTGGCGCTGTACGCCTTGGAGGTTCTTGCCTGCCCTGCCGCTAGCGTCTTGTCCGAGCGGGTTTTCAGTGCAGCTGGTGGCATCATCACCGATAAGCGTACACGCCTGTCGACTGACAGCGCTGACAGGCTGACGCTTATTAAAATGAATAAAGGCTGGATTTCTCAGAATTTCCAATCTCCACCAGGTGAAGGAAGCTCAACCTGAATAATTGATCCACTCCTCCTCCTCCTCATTTTCCTCCTTCTCCTCCTCTTTGTACAGTAAAGCAGAGGAAAATGGCTATTTTTTGACAGGGCCCACTGGCTCTTGCTATAGTACTTCATGCATTTAATTTTTCTGGAGGGCCACCTACCCGGTCCTCTGTTTGAAACAATTTTTGTGAGTGCCACATACAGGCACTCAATCTATTCCATTTTACTGCAGGGCCACCTACCTGCTCCTCTGGTTTGAAACATTTTTGGGACTGCCACATACAGGCACTCAATCTATTCCATTTTACTGGAGGGCCACCTACCTGCTCCTCTGGTTTGAAAAATTTTTGGGACTGCCACATACAGGCACTCAATCTATTCCATTTTACTGCAGGGCCACCTACCTGCTCCTCTGGTTTGAAACATTTTTGGGACTGCCACATACAGGCACTCAATCTATTCCATTTTACTGCAGGGCCACCTACCTGCTCCTCTGGTTTGAAACATTTTTGGGACTGCCACATACAGGCACTCAATCTATTCCATTTTACTGGAGGGCCACCTACCTGCTCCTCTGGTTTGAAAAATTTTTGGGACTGCCACATACAGACACTCAATCTATTCCATTTTACTGCAGGGCCACCTACCTGCTCCTCTGGTTTGAAACATTTTTGGGACTGCCACATACAGGCACTCAATCTATTCCATTTTACTGGAGGGCCACCTACCTGCTCCTCTGGTTTGAAAAATGTTTGGGACTGCCACATACAGGCACTATCCAAATTAAATTGTCTCCATAGCAGCCTCCACACGTTGTCTCCATTGCTACCTCCAAAAGTCGTCCATATAGCTGCCTCCATACATCGTCCCTTTATCAAACGAGGTGTGTCAGGCAGAAATTTGGGTTGTTTTCATGGATTCCACATCAAAGTTGTTAACTTTGTCGCCACCCTGCTGTGTTATCCACAAAATATACTGGCAAACTTTTACCATTTAGGGATATTATTTCAGCGCTTCTTGCGCATCTGTTTACATTCCCCTCACCCGGCATATCCTAAACTTATAAGAACGCTACTACACTTGATCTTATACAAAAGGTTCTTAGAAGTGCTGTTTGGGGAGTAGCCTAGAGACAGGGGCTTGAATTGGCGAAAGCTCGCCTGGCAGCGGAGCGCCAGCTCCATGCGCATCATGCGCTTCTTGCGCATCTGTTTACATTCCCCTCACCCGGCATATCCTAAACTTATAAGAACGCTACTACACTTGATCTTATACAAAAGGTTCTTAGAAGTGCTGTTTGGGGAGTAGCCTAGAGACAGGGGCTTGAATTGGCGAAAGCTCGCCTGGCAGCGGAGCGCCAGCTCCATGCGCATCATGCGCTTCTTGCGCATCTGTTTACATTCCCCTCACCCGGCATATCCTAAACTTATAAGAACGCTACTACACTTGATCTTATACAAAAGGTTCTTAGAAGTGCTGTTTGGGGAGTAGCCTAGAGACAGGGGCTTGAATTGGCGAAAGCTCGCCTGGCAGCGGAGCGCCAGCTCCATGCGCATCATGCGCTTCTTGCGCATCTGTTTACATTCCCCTCACCCGGCATATCCTAAACTTATAAGAACGCTACTACACTTGATCTTATACAAAAGGTTCTTAGAAGTGCTGTTTGGGGAGTAGCCTAGAGACAGGGGCTTGAATTGGCGAAAGCTCGCCTGGCAGCGGAGCGCCAGCTCCATGCGCATCATGCGCTTCTTGCGCATCTGTTTACATTCCCCTCACCCGGCATATCCTAAACTTATAAGAACGCTACTACACTTGATCTTATACAAAAGGTTCTTAGAAGTGCTGTTTGGGGAGTAGCCTAGAGACAGGGGCTTGAATTGGCGAAAGCTCGCCTGGCAGCGGAGCGCCAGCTCCATGCGCATCATGCGCTTCTTGCGCATCTGTTTACATTCCCCTCACCCGGCATATCCTAAACTTATAAGAACGCTACTACACTTGATCTTATACAAAAGGTTCTTAGAAGTGCTGTTTGGGGAGTAGCCTAGAGACAGGGGCTTGAATTGGCGAAAGCTCGCCTGGCAGCGGAGCGCCAGCTCCATGCGCATCATGCGCTTCTTGCGCATCTGTTTACATTCCCCTCACCCGCCATATCCCAAACTTATAAGAACGCTACTACACTTGATCTTATACAAAAGGTTCTTAGAAGTGCTGTTTGGGGAGTAGCCTAGAGACAGGGGCTTGAATTGGCGAAAGCTCGCCTGGCAGCGGAGCGCCAGCTCCATGCGCATCATGCGCTTCTTGCGCATCTGTTTACATTCCCCTCACCCGGCATATCCTAAACTTATAAGAACGCTACTACACTTGATCTTATACAAAAGGTTCTTAGAAGTGCTGTTTGGGGAGTAGCCTAGAGACAGGGGCTTGAATTGGCGAAAGCTCGCCTGGCAGCGGAGCGCCAGCTCCATGCGCATCATGCGCTTCTTGCGCATCTGTTTACATTCCCCTCACCCGCCATATCCCAAACTTATAAGAACGCTACTACACTTAACTTGGTGCAGGCTGGGACCGAGTCTGACCCTGGGGCTGGTCATATACTGCAGACGCAGAGAATTGCGGGGCCTACCTCGGTCCAGGTCTCAAAGGCCTACTATACCTCCTCCCACCCCTCCTCCACCTCCTCCTCCTCCGAATTACCATCCGTGGGCATGGCGCCATCAGTCGGTAGCTCTAGCCACAGCAGCAGTGCCGTCGCTAAGCGACAGCAGGCGGTGCTGAAACTGCTGAGCCTAGGCGATAAAAGGCACACCGCCCAAGAGCTATTACAGGGCATTCCACATCAAAGTTGTTAACTTTGTCGCCACCCTGCTGTGTAATCCACAAAATATACTTGCAAACTTTTACCATTTAGGGATATTATTTCAGCGCTTCTTGCGCATCTGTTTACATTCCCCTCACCCGCCATATCCTAAACTTATAAGAACGCTACTACACTTGATCTTATACAAAAGGTTCTTAGAAGTGCTGTTTGGGGAGTAGCCTAGAGACAGGGGCTTGGATTGGCAAAAGCTCGCCTGGCTGCAGAGCGCCAGCTCCATCCCAAGATCCAACTAACATAGTTGCAGCACCTTTAACCTCTTAACGCTCAGCGTCCGATATATCGGACGCTGAGCGCAGTGACTTAGCGCTCAGCGTCCGATATATCGGACGCTGAGCTGATGCCGGTTCAGCTCAAGATCTGAGCCGAACCGGCATCGGGAAAGACGGGGTGCCGGCTGTGACTGATAGCCGGCACCCCAGTGTAACACCCGCGATCGGAGTTGTCTCCGATCGCGGGTGCTTAACCCGTTAAATGCCGCGGTCAGCGCGACCGCGGCATCTAACATGTATCTGGGGGATCTTTCCCCCACGATCGGCCCCCCCGAACCGTTTTCGGGGGGCGCCGATCGTTGCTATAGTAACTCTGGGGTCCGATCTGGACCCCAGAGTTACCTGCAAGAATTGCCAGTAAGATGGCGTCTGTGACGTCATCTTACTGGCAAAGTGCCAGCCTATGCAAGTGCATAGGCTGACACTGATAATACTCTGCAATACATGAGTATTGCAGAATATTATCATGAAGAAGCAATCAGATGATTGCTTCTTCATGTCCCATGGTATAAAAGTGAAAAAGTAAAAAAAAAAGTTATTCAATAAAAAAATAAAGTCATAAATCACTAAAAATGCCCCAAACCCCCAAAACATATAAAGAGACATATAACTCAAAAAAAAGTCTAAATCATAACACAAACCCCACATATATAGTATCACCGCGTCCGTAACAACCCGTAGAATAAAAGTAAATCATTATTGAACCCGCATGATAAACGCCGTAAAAAAAAACTGTTATAAACCCTCCAAAAATTATGATTTTTACCTTTTCAATCCCACAAAAAATGCTATAAAATGTGATCAAAAAACCATATGTACTGCGACATGATACTGGTGCAATGTACAACATGTCCCGCAAAAAACAAGCCATCAACCAGCTCCGTAGCCAAAAACGTAACAAAGTTATGCCACTTGGAAGACGGCAATACATAAATGATAGATTTTTCCCCACATTAGGGTTTTGTTTGACAAATTTAGTAAAACGTAAGAAAATATATTCATGTTTGGTATCCCCGTAATCGTATCAACCCATAGAATAAAGATAACATGATTATTAGTCTATACGGTGAACACCAAAAAAAAAAGAAGTAAAAAATCCAGTACAGAATTGATGCTTTTCTACTCCTGTCCTCAAAAAACGTTCCTAAATTTTCAACAATAGGTGATACAAACCCCAAAATGGTAACATTGGAAAAAGCATCTCATCCCGCAAAAAAAATGGCATCACATGGCCCCAATAACGCAAAAGCGAAAATTTTATAGCCTTCAAAAGGGGCCAATGAGGAAACTAAAATCCTGGCAGCTGCAGCGCCCTCCTTCCCTTCTGCACCTCGCTGTGCCCCCATAAAACAAGTCACAGCCACATGTGGGGGGTCTTTGTACTCAGGAGAAATTGCAGAACAAATTGTATGGTGGGTTTTCTCTTTTTATCTTTTGGAAATGTGTAAATTTTAGGGCTAAATGAACGTATAAGGGAACAATATGACCATTCTAAATTTCACCTCCATTTTGATTCAATTACTATGAAGATCTCAAGGGGTTAACAATCTTCGTAAAAGCTGTTTCTGATAGCTTGAGGGGTGCAGATTTGAAAATGGGTTGGTTATATAGGGGGTTTTGATGCTAAATATGTAAAATTTCATTCCAAACTGTATTTATCCCCAAAATAGTCAATTCTGAAAATCCGGAAAAGCGATATTCTATTTGCAAGCCGCGTGACATCAAAATAAATTATCCAGACATTTCAGAAATTATGAAAATGTAAACTAGACAAATGGGAAATGTTATTCAGCAACTTATTTAGGTGGTAAATCGATCTGCCTGAAAACGCAATGATTTTGAATTTCGAAAATGGCAAATTTTTCCAAAAATTTATCATATTTTCTTTTTTTTTGTAAATAAATGCAAAACTTATCTGCCAAAATTTACCACTAAAATGAAGTACAACATGTGGGGAAAAAACAATCTCAGAATCGCTTTGATAAGTAACAGTGTTCAAAAGTTATAACCGTATAAAGAGACGCAAGTCAGAATCCAAAAAATCGGGCTGAGCCTTAAGCTACAAAATGGCTGCGTCCTTAAGGGGTTAATCTACTACTAGTTCACTGCCTCCATAATAATAATAATAATAATCTTTATTTATATAGCGTCATCATATTCTGTAGCGCTTTACAAATCATAGGAAACAAATACAAATGTAATGTAACAGAGCACAACATTTGTATGGAACAACAGGAGTGAGGTCCCTGCTCGCCAGAGCTTACGGTTTATGAAGATGATGGGGTAACACGAGGTAAAAGAATATTTAATGGTCAAGCCATTCTTCTTAGGGAATAGAAAAAAATATAATAAATGGAATTGCTGTCGCTTGAACCACTCAGCCGTCATCTTATATACCAGGTCCAGGGTGAATGGGACTGCAGAGAAGTCTGGTGCCTGTTGGTTGCTGGATAACAGATGGGAGGACGACACAGGACGGGTTAGTAGAAGAGTTAAAACTTCATGCAGTTAATGAGTGTTATAGGCTTGCCTAAAGAAATGGGTTTTAAGAGCACGTTTGAAACTTTGGAGGTTAGGTATTAGTCTGATAGTCCAGGGCAGAGCATTCCATAGAATTGGTGCAGCTCTAGAGAAGTCTTGGAGACGCGAGTGGGAGGTCCGCACTAGGGTAGAGGTTAATCTAAGATCACTGGCGGATCTAAGAGCACGGGTTGGGCGATAGACTGAGATAAGAGAGGAGAGGTAGGGGGGTGCAGCATTATACAGAGCTTTATGGATGAGGGTTATTATTATTTTAAACTGTATTCGAAAGGAGACTGGCAGCCAGTGCAGCGACTGGCATGAACTGTAAGCATACATGGTCCCCTTATCAAACGAGCTGTGTCAGGCAGAATTTTGGGTTGTTTTCATGGCTTCCATGTTAACTTTGTCGCCACCCTGCTGTGTAATCCACAAAATATACTGGCAAACTTTTATCATGTACCGATATTATTTGAGCGCTTCTTGCTCACCTCCTTTGGTTCCTCTCTGACACCCATTGGTTTGAAGCCTGAGTCCAATTAGGGTATGTCGCCATGCCACTCTCTAGCCTGCTGCCGCTGCCTCTGCCTCTGCCTCTGCATGCCGTCCCCTATAGTGTCAGGGTCAATTATTGGATGTTTTACATGCTATCTAGCTTCATTCTGTCACTCTGTCATGGCCATGCTGTTGCCCATAATTTCGGCATAATGGTGCGATTAAGCAGCCTCAGAGGCATCCATGCATGCTGCCCCTGCTGTTTCCTGTCCATTTCCGTGGTGTTTCCATCCTTTTCTGAGGTTCCCAGGTGTTTGGCCAAGCTTCCCTGTGCAGAGCCTTGGTCCCCTTGAAAAATGCTCGAGTCTCCCATTGACTTCAATGGGGTTCGTTATTCGAGACGAGCACTCGAGCATCGGGAAAAGTTCGTCTCGAATAACGAGTACCCGAGCATTTTAGTGTTCGCTCATCTCTACTCGTGAGTCTTTATCAAGATGCCTGATAAAAATTCACGAGTCAAAACATCACTGTTTATGCTGAATGTATATTTTTCACAATGATACTCTAAGGTGCTGCTGCCTTTTTCCTTGAATAAATTAGAATGGGTCTGTGGAACCAGGACCAACAGGCTGTGTGGACCAGCCAATAAGGACTTTGAACAAATAAGTAGTGCTGTCTATTTCATTTCTATAATTACTCACTATAATTCTATTATTAATCATTATTAATCATCAGAACATGGCAGGGGTGAGTTGTATGTTACCTCATTTTTCTTTTTTGTGTGGCAAGCAGGAGCCCAGACTCTGGAGAGATGTTTGATCATATGTTTGTGTATGCTGTTAGGAACAGCACCACTGAGCAAAATAGATTTATATTCCAGGGTTGTAGGTATACTTGGAGCACTGTGGGGGTCCCCTCAATTTGCTGTGCCAACAGGTAACTGCATTGCACTCCTCTTCAGCCTTCCTGTTTTTTCTGCCTTTGTAGCATGGATGGGCAGATTGTGTAGCTTATGGTGTATATTTCACATTTTCATCCAGGCACCATAAAATGCTCTCCTCTCAATATCTACTCTACATTCTGAATGGATCTTTGAGACACCATATACCACCTTTGCATATAGCAAGGCTTCTGACTTGTTCTATGCCTTCCACTTTTTAATTAAAATAGAATGTTTAACTTTTTCATTGAAAGGTCTGCTTTTTCTATGACTAGAACTAATTAACATTTACCATATCTCAGTTTTGTGTTGGTGTCATTTTAGAAGTGTCCTTTTGTTTTATTACGATCACACAATTAAACAGCATTCTCTCAAATTCTACAGAAAATTTTGGAATCAATTATTTTAGGGACCATTTCATTTCTATAGGGGTTTTGGAAGTTCTGTTAATTAAAACCCCCACATATCACCTCATTATATTAACTTCACCCTTCAAACTATTCAAAATAGGTAGAACGCTGGAATTCACTGGAATTCACTAATATTTATCATCAATACATTCATATAGCTGCAAATTTTACCAAATTAACTGAATAAAAGTAGAAAATGCATATAGGAATATGTTGGGCAGTTTCTTTCAAGTAAGAGGACCCCCATAAGTGGATGCCCACTGTCTGGGCACATGGCAAAGCGCGGAAGGGAAAAAGCCATTGAGCTTTTGTAGGGTAGAATAGTTTTCAGGTGCCAGGGGCTGGACCGAGCAGGCATGTGCATACCCGGGGACCTAATGAAGGGTGCCCGGGTTTGAAGATGACATTGTGGGGTGCCGGGAGGAGAGGGAGGGTATCCCCCTCTCTCCGCAGGTATGTCATAAAAAAATGTGCTGAAAAACCCCACCTCGGCTTATACACGCATCTATAAAAAAAAAAACTTACATACACACCGTCCAGCGCCATATGCTCCATGCGGCTCCTCTTCTCTCTGCTGTAACAGCCACCAGAGAAGCAGCCATAGCTCTGCCGCCGGCAGGCATAGCACATGGCCGGAGCTCTGCTGGCTGTTACAGCATAGAGAACAAAAAAGAGGAGCCGCGGGGACGGGAGCATCGGGGGGCCATGTCGAGTATCAGGGACCACCGGAAGGGGAGTATGTAAGTTTCCTTTTTTATGTGCTGGGCAAACTGGGGGCTGTCTGGCTATATACCACAGGGGCTGTCTGGCTATGTCTCACAGGGGGCTGGCTGCTTATATACCACAGGGAGCTGTCTGGCTATGTACCACAGGGGGCTGTCTGGCTATATACTACATAGGACTGTCTGACTATATACCACAGGGGGCTTGCTGGCTATATACTGGGAGGCTGTGACCAATGCATTTCCCACCCTCAGCTTATATTCGAGTCAATAGGTTTTCTCAGTTTTTGGTGATAAAATTAGGTTTATACTCGGATCTGCTTACACTCGAGGCTAAACAGTAATTAAAACAAAACACTTGTTTTTTACACCGCAAAATGTACAAAATTATTCTGAAACAAATATATTTAGAAATCAACAAGTTTGTTTTATAATACAAAAAAAGATTAACAAGAAGCATTTGTAATTGGAATGACCAGAATGTACTAGCTTCAAGACTACAGTATAATGTGCAATAATAATTACAGCTAAATAATCTCTTGTTAGTGATTTGTCCCAAATCAATTATCTATTCAAAGAATAAAACAGAAAAGTCCAAGGATAATTATAAAAAATTAGTATTAAAGGTGACAAAATTTGAAAAAAACACCTATTAAAAAGCTATTTATAGAGTACAGCAAGTAAAATATCTTTTACTACAAATAAATTAAAAGACAGCCAAGTATAACTTACAGCTTCCCTGACTCAATAGTACAATGTTAAAAAAAAAGGTACAGACTTTCAAATTTAAACACAAATGATAAGGGTTTTTTCCCCATTAAAGGTATTTCTCTGATATCTTAAATTTAGGATAAGAGAAGGGATGTATGAATTGTACGCCATACCACTATCAATGCACCCTTTAAAGGGTTTAAACTGCCATTAGAATGCATTGTCCCAGTGGTGTAACTAGGTGAGGCAGAGCCCCATAGCAGATTTCTGAAGGGGACTCCCTTCTGGCTTAAAAATATACATATATTACATTCCTATATACATAAACATACAGTTCATCACTCATACATACACATTTATACACTGTTACACACATATAGAAAATATACACCTCACATATACAAACATACAGTGCCATATACAGACATACAGCTTACATACACACATAATGTACTGTATTTAAACACACCATACACCATATACACATACAGCATATACACATCACAGATACACACACATAAACAATATATATACCACAATGTGCAGCGTAATATGTATATAATGGTGAACATTCTTCATTATTTAGTGTCAGTTCGGATGATGGGGCCCCCTGACACTGTGGCTGCTATGGCTGTTACTGCTGTAGTTATGCCCCTGCATTGTCCCTATCCAGCCATTGTCCCTCCACATGCCTGTAAACTTAAGCAATCAGGTACTAAAGCTGTATGCAAATGACCTGAGAGATGTCCAATGAATCATTATCATATTCAGCTGTCCAGCTTATTCATGAGTGGAAGGCACAGCCACACACCCAGTGCTTGACTGACAGCCTGTATAATGATGTTAGGTATAATGGTGTAATGGCTCCTCCATGTACTTCCTGGTGTTGGTGGCCACGCTCCCTGCAGCCTATGTGTATGAGATACTCCTATACACATGACTTACAGCCTGTATAATGATGTGAGGTATAATGGTGTAATGGCTGGCAGCCCCTTCAGTCTGTGTGTGTGTGAGATACTCCTATACATATGACTGACAGCCTGTATAATGCTGTGTGGTATAATGGTGTAATGGCTCCTCCATGTGCTTCCTGGTGCTGGCGGCCACTGCAGCCTGTGTGTATGAGATACTCCTATACACATGACTGACAGCCTGTATAAAGGTGTGAGGTATAATGGTGTAATGGCTCCTCCATGTGCTTCCTGGTGTTGGTGCCCCCTGTATGTGTGTATAGGAGAGATACAACAGCTCCAGGCAGCCATGTTATAGCAGAACATGTCAGGTACATGTACATGTGTGTCATCTGATGTCTGTGTCTCACACATGTGTATAGGAGGAAATCATGTCAGAACATAAAGCACAGGCACTAGCAATGCTTTACTATACATTACACACAGACATGAGCAGGGGGGGAGAGGGGAGGGGCAACAGGGTTGTGACATCAGTGCCTCTGACCATGTGACCAGTCATTTACATAATAAAGAAAATATGATTTTACAATGATTAATGTATGAAATTACTAGATAAATGCTGGGATGGATCCCTGTGAGCTGCTCCAACTGATAGTGGTGACAGGACAAGTGACAGAGACCTGATGACAGATGTCCTTAAATGTGAGTTTAATCTTCAAAATTCCATTGAAGGAGATATGTATCTTATATTTTTAATGATGAATAGGTGGCATCAAATGAGGATTCTAGGAAGGGGCCCAGCCAACCTAAAGTCAATCGGACCATGCATACTTTCCACATGTACTCAATAGGTCTGTTCACGTATATCAGTTGCTATTAGAAATTTTCTTCTTTTTCATTCACAAATTAGGATTATCCTGTTTTAGTCAATTTTCCTTGGAAGAATAGCAACTTTCATTGTGTTATTCTACCCTACAGGATTCCCAGAGCTTAAGTGATTGTTGATAGATAGCAGAAAAAATAAAACCTTAATGATAGATAAATAATTTAATGACTGTAATACATAATAAGAAGAAGAATGTAATATTTACCAAGAGAAAACAAGGGCTGACAAACTTCCAACAAAGCCTCCAGTACAACCCTGGTCTCTTTCCAATCATTTTCTGTATGTCATCACTGAACTGGCTAACTCCTGGTGAGAATACATACATATACAGTGTAAATGAGCATTCATGATTTAGCTTTAATATTTTATGGCCTTTTAAAAGGGAATCTGTCCGTTATTTTGATTCAACTTATATGCTATCACATACTTTATGTACTAATGAGATTTTTCTGATCAGTGTCATTAGTAATGCATATTTATTTAAAACAGAAAATGTATTTTTCTGGGCACCTCCACTGCATGCATACGCAAGTGTGACAAATTGTCAAGCCATGGGGTGCGACACCACTTATGTCATGTGTAAATGGGCTTGTAGTTAAGATATATGCCTCAATACATTGAATATGGGTAGTATAGACAGCATGTTGAGTAAACTATGAAACTATGCTATTGAGTCTCTGCAGTCAGATAGGTGGCCCTCGACTAGAGCAGACAGCCTAGCTCCACACATGTGACACTAGATATCCTAAAATGTAGACACTGATTGCTTCAGAATGGCTGATACTAGAGGAATAATAAATAGAGAAAAATCTTCTTTAAAGTACTGAAGTGTACCTGTGTAGGTGAGCTGTAGTCAGGGTCGGATTATAGGGGAAGAGAGCTGGGCGCATGCCCGGGGCCCCCACCAGGCAGTCGCATGGTCGCCCAGATCGCCTACAATACGGGTCCAGCACCCCAGCATGAGCCTGCAGCTGCTGCTTTAACAGCCAGTTCAGGAAACTGGGTGGTTGGTGGAGGCAATGGCAGAGCGAGGGAACAATAAGTTCCCTGCTCTGTCATAGACCATCAGGCTCCTACAAAATGGCGACGCCCTGCTGCTGATGGTGCAGTGACGTCACACACTGCGCTGCCAGGACACTGGCACCGCAAAAGAGGAGGAGGTCGCTCCCTTGCTATTGCACAAAGCCTAAAAAAATACCTTTATGTTTCCCAGATAATAAGATATCTTTTTCAAAAATGTTCAGGAGAAATAACTCAGCGGAAACTGGGAATATTTTCTTTCGCAATCCTTTAGACAGGCTTACTACTTGTACCCAGAAATCCGTAATAAGTGGGCATTTCCACCATAAATGAAAGAGATTGGCCTGTTCACCACACCCTCTCTGGAAGATATTAGATAAATTGTTATATATGTTTGCTAATCTGGGTGGAGATAAATGCCATCTTAAAGCAATTTTTAAAAGGCATTCGCTATGATTTAAGCAATGTAGACTATTCTGTGCATCATTTATAGAGGAACGCCAAACTTTTAACTTAACGGGAAAGTCTTCCCCAATTCCGCTTCCCATTTTGACATATATGCTAATTTTTTATTTGAGACGCTAGGAATAATCATATCTCTATAAGCAATTGAGATTCTGCCATTAAACTTGCTTTTCATCGCTACAAATGTTATAAATAATCGTCCGATTTCCATTGCTGCAAGATATTTTCCCTGAAACATTTTCAGATATTAAGAACTTCTCTATTTTTTTGTAGTTGAGAAATTCCCTGCTCGGAATGTTATATGTGTTACAGATGGCCACAAAGGACATTAATGTTTCCTCTCTATAGATATCGCTTAAGGAGACGATGTGAACCTGTTTCCATTTAACCAAAGACAAGTCTGTAATACACAGACTTAATGCTTGTAGCCCTCTTGCCGCCCTAGGTGCCACCTGATCCTGCCAGAGTGATAAAGATGCCAAGCTGTTAGCATTGCCTTGGTGCTGTCGAGCATGTATATGTTAGTAGAGCCTCAGAGCCAATCTCCTATGACTAAATTTTTCAAGGATGACTTCCTTATTACCCCTTCCTCTATGATGACCCACTTTCACATTCTATATTTTGCCAAAAACATTTTAATGGTTCTAAGAGAATAGCTTCTTGATATTTAAAATATTCGGGTGGCTAACCCAACCAAAAGTTTTGGGGCATATAAAGTTTCTTAAGATAGGCGTGGGGGTTTACCCTTCCAAATATATCTGTCAATATACTTTTGGATCCTTTGAATTGTTTGCTTCAGAAACCTTAGGGGAATGCATCTCATATAATAAAATATTGTTGGTAGAATGTTTCTCTAAAATGCTGCGATTTTATTTAGCCAAGTTAAACCACAACTTGTTAGATATCTTAATTGTTAGATTATGTTAATTATTTTGCCATTTAGTTCTGTTATATTACTACCCATAGTTGCTTAAAGGGTACCAGCCACTCGTATACCAAGGTAGCTGAACCTTCTGGGGACCATGAAAATCTAAATTTCTCCCTGATGTAGTGTATAAGCACGCTGGAAGATGATCAGAGACTATAAAATGAAGGCGCTGCATCCGCTTCAGGTAATTCTTAAAACAATGTATTTTTTATTTGTATAATGCTACACGTTTCGATCTCGAACCGGGATCTTCATCAGGCACAAAAACATACAATTTCTCCCTGATGTCTTGCTCAGTCGCAGGTGTCCCATTTATTAAAAACAATTTACTTTTACTTTCGTTAATTTTGTAATATGAAACAAGAGAGTACACATTTACAATCTTTTTAAAAGTAGCCATTGAAGCAACGGGATCTTTGCACGAAATGATTATATCATCAGCATATAGTTCGACTATAAATTCAGAACCCTTCATTCTCAACCCCTTTATGTCTTTATTTACTCTAAAGGCTTGTGCAAGGGGTTCAATAAAGATGTTAAATAAAAAAGGGGAGAGAGGGCACCCCTGGCGTACACCATTGGTGTTTGTAAACAAAGCCACAGACCACTTATGAAAGCCGAAGGTCGGCAATATAAACACATTAGCATTTTATTCAGGAGCAGGTACAAATTTTACCATAGCTCTTTCTAGGAAGTCCCCCTGTCAAATTCCTTCTCAGCATCAATCGACAGGAGTGCACATGGAACCCCCCAGACTCAGCTACTTGGACCAAGTCTCTATCACTCTACGGGTGGCGTCTCTAGTTTGGCATAAAGCCCACTTGGTCTTTGAGATTATAGTCGAAATAACTTTGGCTAGTCTTGCAGATAGAATTGCAGAATATATTTTAATGTCGCTATTGAGAAGTGATATTGGTCTATGATTCTGTACCTTTGTAATATCTTTCCCTGTTTTGGGAATGGTTATGATCTTGGCTATCAACATTTCTTCTGGAATATGATTTTTTTGTTTAAATTCGTTGAACATGCTAACTAAATATTGGGCCAGTATATTACCAAACTGGCTGTAATATTCATTTGTTAACCCATCAGGACCTGGTGCTTTTCCTTTCTTTATCTTATTTATTATAGTCATGACCTCATTTACGGTGAAGTCAGCTTCTAATACTTTGACTTGTTCTAGCCCATAGTCGTGGTAAGACTAGTGAGTCTAAAAAGTTATTTATCTGGTGGAAAATCAGGTTTAGCCACTTCTCCATGCTCTTCCAGATTATATAATGCAGAATAGAAAGTACGGAAGGTGGCTATTATTTTTTAAGGATCGTAAATACATGTTCCAGATGAGTCAATAATTTTTTCTATTTTACTAGTAGTTATTTCTTTTTTAAGTTTATTCAATAATAATTTAGTTCTGTTGCTGTTAAGTTCAAATTTGTTGTATTCTTGCCTCTGTAATGACTCCCTACATTCTTTTATGGACAAGACTTGCATTTTTTTCCGTAAATTGGTAATTATTTCGCCAATTTCTCTATCCGGTCTTGCTTTGTGACACTTTTCTAATACGTTAATACGTTTTATTAATTCCTCACATGCTTTGTTTTCTTACTTTCCCATAAAGAATTTTACATTTTGAGATGACCCCTAAAATGCCTTGTGGGTACACCATAGTTGAGAAGGAGGACTACCATCAACTGAGTTCCTTTGAGTTCCCAAGTCATACCCAGAATGGGGGGGCAGTGTATATATGTTTGCTGGGGGGGGAGATAGTGTATATATGTTTGCAAGGGCGGCAGTGTATATATGTTTGCTAGGGAGGCAGTGTATATATGTTTGCTTGGGTTTGCAGTTTATATAGGTTTGCTGCGGGGGATGGTGTATATATGTTTGTTACTGAATTGGGGTCTGTGAATATAGGACTGTGTATGTATGTTTGCTACTGAGGGTGGAGGCTGTGTATATATGTGCCATATATATGTTACCGGGGACTGTGTATAATTGTGTTACTGGGAGGGCTGTATATTTTTATTACTGGGGGGATCATATATATTTATTTTGTGGAGGGGTCACCCAGTTTCCAGGGCATGCACTCTGAAGCAAGGTGCACTACCCCAACATCACCAGGCACACTGTGCATGCGCCCATGGCCCATGGTTAAATGTTCATAAAGGAATATTGGCAGTCAAGTAGGCCTGACATATTCCCTATAAACAATTTTGACATATGTAAATGTAAAAATGTAAATATGATCTAAAACCATAGCAAAGTGTTGGCCCGCTACTTTAATTGATAAAAGTGAATAGTCAAGTGACACCAGTCTCTTGTAAGCTCTGCTCAGGTCTACTTACATTTAACGCCTTTTTAGCTATTTTCAATCTCATTACTGCTCTGTCTGATGTCAGAGAACTGATCCAATCATCTTCTGAACTAGGGCAATGGCATCTCGTAAAACGTTTTGTGGACTATTGTTCTGGGCTTGCTCTAGTCTTGTACTGTATCTAGTGTTCATTCTGAGTTATGGATTCTGGTAATCTTAGAACTCTTGCCTGCTTCTTTGACTATCAACATGCCTAGTAATTTTGTATTGTATTATCATCTTGGTTCTAAAATGTATTTTGTGACTATACTTCTCTGTTTGTAGTGTCTTGTCCTTGTCTCTGTGTTTGCACTTTGGAGCAGGAATGGAAAATTGAGTAGATGTCTACATACTACTTAGGGAAATTAGGCAGGGACAGCTGTGAAAGGGGTTAAAGGGGTATTCTCATCTGGGGACTCACATTCAGTTTCATTAATCTGACATATGTAAACATTTCTTCAATTAGATGTTATTAAAAAAAATGTTCCTGTGTGAAGATAATTTCTCATAAATGTAGTCATGTTGTCCCTTAGAAACGAGATAGCTTCCTCGGATACGGCCACCTCTGATGGATTGAGTGCACAAAGAAACATAAGGTTATTGTATATAAAATGTCCAGGAGTTACTGCATGTCGCACACCCACCCTGTGGTAATGATTGCTGAATCCTGGTGGTCCGGCAGGACTCTATATAGCGCATGTCTGGCCACCGCTGCCAGAGTGTGACGTGGTCGTATCCGAGAAAGCTATCTCGTTTCTAAGGGACAACATGGCTACATTTATGAGAAATTATCTTCACACAGGAACATTTTTTTTAATAACATCCAATTGAAGAAATGTTTACATAAGGCAAATGAATTTAATTACCATAAATGTAAATGCCCAGATGGGAATACCCCTTTAAGTCTTAGAGCCCACTGTCTTTGTCTGTGTCACAAGTATGTTCCCTGATCTTGTATAACATCAAGATCCTAAGGATGTGGATGTTGTTTGCATATGGCATAAATGTAGAAGATGGAAATCCTCTTTTGAATCTAACGATATAGATAACGTAGCAGTAAAAATATTAAATAAAATTGATTACCACAGAACTATACACCTATTTAGATATAGAAATTGCCTGATCAATATTACATTTAAGATACTACATTACTCATAAAAAAGATTCAGTCCTTACCATAAAACCATGCAATTCCTATAGCTTCAATGAGTACTCCAAACAAAATTGAAGTACCTGCTGCAAAATGATCAAGCAAAGTGAAAACATAAATTCCGCCCTATAATGAAAGAAAGAAAACATAATTGTTCTTTTTATTTATAGACATTATACTATAGATCAATAGATCAATAATAGATCAAACTTTTAAAGATATGTTTTATATTAAATATTGTTCAGTTAAAAGGGGTTGTCCAGGTTTGAATTATTTAAAATATATGGCTGGGAGTGTTTGAAAATTAAGAAAATGTATAAATGTACTCTCTCCCCACTCCCATTCAGCTATTGTGCCAGCCGTCACTTTGAGGTTGATTTAGAGAGACCTGGAAGGGACGCCTCGACCACTGCCTCATACCTGCTACAGCTCTAGTTTCAGTGTGTAGCAGGCGTGCAGCAGTGGTCGGGCCAGCACTTCCGGGTCTCTGGAAACAGACACTTGGCAGTGCAGCTGGCACCACAACTGAACAGGAACAGGGAGAGAGGTACTGTAAGTATATGCATTTCATTACTTTTCAAGCCCCCTCAGCCATATATTTAAAAATAATCAGAAGTGGACAACCCCCTTAAGCGGGAATCAGTGATGAGCAGACCTGTTAAAATTCAATCCTAAATTTTAAAAATCAGGCACTTCGGCATTTAAATTACTGTGGTCACTCCGTCACCAACATGTTCACTGTCATTTTTGCTGATGTTTTTTGTTTTTCAGTCATTCATGAAAAGCTGGAAAGAGAAAAAACGTTGGTGTTGCCAAAAGTGCTATTCAGTAAGGGAAATAAATCATTTTAGTAGTGAATGGAAGTCTGATACTATAGCCTGTAAAAAAGATTTTTGTGTTTGGGGCCACATGCATGTGTCATGATATTCTGAGTGTTGTGAATAAGATTTCAATAGCACGATTACTGCATAATGCTTTTGCTTAAATTTTATTAACTTAACTGGAGAGATATTATATAAAAAGGAAATTCTACCAGTTTCTTGTTTTATGACCGTGGAGCATATATAACACTAACTTTATTCTACGAGTCAGTACCAGTCACTATACTCTACAAATAGAAATGATCCAAATGTCTCTCTTTAGATAGGGGTGCCAGGGATCCCTATTCAATTGCTAAGAGTTTGACCATTGATAGGAGATTATATTTAGGTGTCAAATTTCTTAAAATGACTCCAACAATCATGTCCTCAATAAAACTTTTACCTTGTATCTGAACTGTCACATGAATGAAGCAAATAGCCACAACTACAGCAATTAGGCTATATCTGGCTGTTCCATAGAGAACTATTGAAGTAGCCACAGATGAAGGACCAATAGCTTAATTCATACTTGGGTACAAGGAAGAGAGTTTACCTAAAATTACCTAAATACACCTTTATGGTTTCTAGTTAGGACTTAAGTAAGACTTAATAGCAGGAGAACCCAAGCATTAGTTTAAATAATACAACCTTGAAAATAACATACATTGGTTACACAAGACAGCGATATGAAGAATGTACAGAGGACGATGACAAGAGTGAACAGTTCTCGATGTCTATGTAGAAACTTGAATTCATCAATGAGTCCTGTAATGACTGATTCCATTCCTCCCATCTGTTATGTAAAAGGGAAAGTGAAATAGTTAAAGAATACATCAAACTTTACTGAAGACAAACTTTACAAAGTCCAGTGAGTGTACATGAGAGGAAGCACAGTTTCTCTTCATGATGTTTTTTTTTTATTATTTTACAACTTTTGTAAGCAGTTTGTGTCTATTTACAGTCCTCTCGGAGTTGGTGGGTGAAGATAAAGCTGCTGTCACTCCTCTTTCTCACACCTGAGTAAGCTTATTTCTAGCTTGAAATACTCAATTCAGCAGAGAGAAAAACTGACTAGAAAAAAATGCAGATGAGAGATAAATTGAGAATAATATATTTTACTCTTGTAGTCACTTGTACTATTCATTCATGTAACATTTGTTGAAAAGTAACCATTTAAAAGTACTCAGTATACAGAACGACTTAACTTCATTGCATACATTTATAGTGAGGACCTTCATTTAGGACATTAGCTATTTTCGCTTATTGTCAGGGTCGGCTCCAGATTTTAGTAGGCCCCTGGGCGACAGAGCCTCAGTAGGCCTCTTTGCACTGAACTCTCATGGCAGCATTAAAAACTCTGAAACTAAAACAGTCACCGGTACCCTTAAATATTTGCTAGCCTTATTTGGGCCCCCCAGCAGCTCTGGGCCCCGGCACTTGCCTGGGTATGCTCATTATACAATGTGTATTTAAATAGTACTACTGAATTTCTGAAAAGAATATCCATTTTTAATGGCTGTACAACACTGATTCTGTGCAAAAGACAGTTGCTGGAAGAGGAACACACAACAGTCGTCAGCAGACTTCATGTATTGTCATGCCATGTCTTACAACTGCATAGAACTGTAAGACTGAGGTCCTGGTGTTGTTCTACAAGGTTCTCTATCTTGCAATTTTGGGTTACATATTTACTAACTCAGGCC
The DNA here is from genome assembly GCF_040894005.1 of Engystomops pustulosus. NCBI lineage: Eukaryota > Metazoa > Chordata > Amphibia > Anura > Leptodactylidae > Engystomops > Engystomops pustulosus. The sequence goes on from NC_092415.1 coordinate 104,598,619, forward strand.
ACATGCACATGAACATGTTCTGCTTGCAAGCTGCAAACATGGGATGTGATTCTTGTCTGTGACAATATCATTTTAACTGAAGGAAAAAGTTACATAAATGCAAAGACCCAATACATACAAAATATAAACATTGGTTATATCTAACATATTTACTTACAGCACTATCAATTCCAAGTGTAAGAAGCATTATAAAGAATATAACTGCCCACACAGAAGAGAGTGGAAGAGTGGCAATGGCTTCAGGATAGATTATAAATATCAATCCAGGCCCTAAAAGACAGCAAAATCGATACCAGTGGTCAGATAATCGCTGTTAGTCATGTTTACAAATAACCTATGTCTGGATGAAGCTACAAGGTTACAAATATTTTTAGAAAACTTTGTGATTTTGGTGACTCCAATTCTGTCAGCAACAATTTTGGCATGTACATTGAAAAGTATACACATAAGCCCCATATACATAGGCCCCAATCAGAGTTAGTGTCAAATGCAAATGTATAAACCATCAGCTTATAGTTAAAAAATATGTTGAGTATATAAAACATTAAAGGGGTATTCTCATCTGGACATGCACATCCTGTTTCATTAATCTGCCATATATAAACATTTCTTCAATTAGATGTTATTAACACCTTCGCAACCGAGGACGAACTATATCGTCCTTGTGCTGCAAAGGGTGTATAGAGAGAGCTCACGAACTGAGCTCTTTCCATACACAGCGGGTAACGGCTATATAACACAGCTGACGCCCGCCTGTTACTACTGCGGTCGGTCCAGGCACCGCTCGTGGCAGTTAACCCGACTGCGGCTCCTAACTTACCTTTACATGGGAGCAGCCATCTTGGATGGCCGATCGCCGTCTCCTGTGACGTCATCGGAGGCTGGTGATCAGTTGGCATTGCAGTCTACAGTCTCATTGAGAATCGCAGGCTTGCCATGTGCAATGATCTCTAATGGCCAGCAGATGCCGGGCTATAAGAAATCATTGTAATATCGGTATATACTACCATACAGTATTATTGCAATATACACTCACCGGCCACTTTATTAGGTACACCTGTCCAACTGCTCGTTAACACTTAATTTCTAATCAACCAATCACATGGCGGCAACGGGAAGAAAGGTGATTTGAGTGCCTTCGAACGTGGCATAGTTGTTGGTGCTAGAAGGGCTGGTCTGAGTATTTCAGAAACTGCTGATCTACTGGGATTTTCACGCACAACCATCTCTAGGGTTTACAGAGAAAGAAAAAACATCCACTGAGCGGCAATTCTGTGGGCGGAAATGCCTTGTTGATGCCAAAGATCAGAGGAGAATGGGCAGACTGGTTCGAGCTGATAGAAAGGCAACAGTGACTCAAATCGCCACCCGTTACAACCAAGGTAGGCAGAAGAGCATCTCTGAATGCACAGTACATCGAACTTTGAGGCAGATGGGCTACAGCAGCAGAAGACCACACCGGGTGCCACTCCTTTCAGCTAAGAACAGGAAACTGAGGCTACAATTTGCACAAGCTCATCAAAATTGGACAGTAGAAGATTGGAAAAACGTTGCCTGGTCTGATGAGTCTCGATTTCTGCTGCGACATTCGGATGGTAGGGTCAGAATTTGGCGTCAACAGCATGAAAGCATGGATCCATCCTGCCTTGTATCAACGGTTCAGGCTGGTGGTGGTGGTGTCATGGTGTGGGGAATATTTTCTTGGCACTCTTTGGGCCCCTTGGTACCAATTGAGCATCGTTGCAACGCCACAGCCTACCTGAGTATTGTTGCTGACCATGTCCATCCCTTTATGACCACAATGTACCCAACATCTGATGGCTACTTTCAGCAGGATAATGCGCCATGTCATAAAGCTGGAATCATCTCAGACTGGTTTCTTGAACATGACAATGAGTTCACTGTACTCAGGGCCGGTTCTAGACAAAGTGGGGCCCTGGGCAAAACTAAAAGTGGGGCCCCAAAATAAAACTATTTTATGACCAGTCACAGTCAGCAAGAGGCTCCCTTTAGTATGGTAAAACAAACTGTAATTTTAGAGAATTTTATAGGAGATAGATAGATCATGATAGATATTGATGGGCAGCATGGTGGCTCAGTGGTTAGCACTACAGCTTTGCGGCGCTGGTCAACATCTGCAAAGAGTTTGTATGTTCTCTCTGTGTCTGCGTGGGTTTCCTCCGGGTCCTCCAGTTTTCTCCCACACTCCAAAAAATTACTGGTAGGTTGATTAGACTGTGAGGCCCATTGGGGACAGGGACCGATATTTTCTGAGAACAGATACTTGCCCCATTTTCAAAATTGCATCAAAGAGTTTATAGACATAGGCGCCTTCATGCAATTTTGATTCAAACTGAAACATTTTATAAAAAATACTTAAAATTTGACTTTGATGGCAAAAAATTTGTTCCAAACAGAAAAAAATTTACCTTCACATCTCCTAAATGTCATAGATGGACATGTGTAGAGTTCATAAATGTCCCATATTGATATGGTCACATAAATAAATCCACATAATATCACTAACACTGTAATAACTAGATATCTGCTTTCCAGCTAGAAATTTTAAGACAGTCACAACTGTTTTATTGCAAAATATAGCAATAAAACAGAATACTGTGTACTGCGGCTGTAGCTCCATGTATGGCTGTGTACTGCGGCTGTAGCTCCATGTATGGCTGTGTACTGCAGCTGTAGCTCCATGTAAGGCTGTGTACTGCAGCTGTAGCTCCATGTATGGCTGTGTACTGCGGCTGTAGCTCCATGTATGGCTGTGTACTGCGGCTGTAGCTTCATGTATGGCTGTGTACTACGGCTGTAGCTCCATGTATGACTGTGTACTGCAGCTGTGGCTCCATGTATGGCTGTGTACTGCAGCTGTAGCTCCATGTATGGCTGTGTACTGTGGCAGTAGCTCCATGTATGGCTGTGTACTGCGGCTGTAGCTCCATTTATGGCTGTGTACTGCGGCTGTAGCTCCATGTATGGCTGTGTACTGCGGCTGTAGCTCCATGTATGGCTGTGTACTGCGGCTGTAGCTCCAAGTACGGCTGTAGCTCCATTTATGGCTGTGTTTCTTTGTGTTTCTAAGTGTTAATAAAACTGAGATATTAACTGTTAAACTGCCGTTGGGAGTGATTGTTATATATAAAAATGGCACCTGATATTCTCACTTTAAACCTGAATATCTTTGGATCCCTGGTACCTAGAAACAAAATTCAAGATTCATTTGAAAGAAGAGATTCTCCCCTTTCAGGGGGCCCTGGGCAATTGCCCCCTTTGCCTACCCATAGCGCCGGCCCTGACTGTACTCAAATGGCCTCCACAGTCACCAGATCTCAATCCAATAGAGCATCTTTGGGATGTGGTGGAATGGGAGATTCGCATCATGGATGTGCAGCCGACAAATCTGCGGCAACTGTGTGATGCCATTATGCCAATATGGACCAAAATCTCTGAGGAATGCTTCCAGCACCTTGTTGAATCTATGCGACGAAGAATTGAGGCAGTTCTGAAGGCAAAAGGGGGTCCAACCCGTTACTAGCATGGTGTACCTAATAAAGTGGCCGGTGAGTGTATAGTATTAACAATCAAACCCTGCAGAGTTAAATTACCCTGGAGGATCTGAAATTTTGTACAGAAGGTTTAGATTTTTGTAAATGTATGAAAACATTAAAAAACATATACAAAATTTGGTATCCTCGTGATCATACCGAACCAAAGAATAAAATAGACATGTAATTTGGGGCGCTCAAAACCCACAAGAATATGTTAAGTGAATATGCAAAAATGGAAAAGGGCCACGTCCTTAAGGTGTTAAAATTATTTTTTTACATGTGTGAAGATGATTTCTAATAAATGTAGTCATATGGTGCCTTAGAAACAAGACTAACTCCTTGGATACGGCCACCTCTGCTGGAGGGATTCCACATAGGAACAAAAGGTTTTTGTATATGAAATGTCTGGAAGTTACTGTATATACTACAGCCGTCCTGTGGTAATGATTGCTGAATACAGGTGGTCAGGCAGAACTTAATAGCACATGTCTGGCCACTGCTGCCAAAATGTGAGGGGGTCGTATCTGAGGAAAATCTCATTTCTAAGGGACAACATGACTACATTTATGAGAAATTATCTTAGGATAATAACATAGGAACATTTTTTTAAATAACTTTCAAGTGAAGAAATGTTTACATATAGCAAATGAATTAAATTAAATGTGAGTGCCCAGATGGGAATACGCTTTAAATAAACCTATTCTTATACTGGCTTATAGACACGTTAATGATCTTACCATCTTTTGCAACATCACCAATTGGCACATTATGTTTCTGTGCCATGTATCCAAGAAAGGAGAAGATGACAAACCCAGAGAAAAAGCTTGTCAAAGAATTGACTGAGGTGGTAATGATTGCATCTCTGTAAGAGACAAAAGGACGGGACATTCCAATGAAGAACTAAGAAGTAGATAATATAAAACACATTGTTTAGCAGTCCACAAAATCTATGGAGTACTTTCAAAAGACTAAGTTAGGAGAGATGAGAAAGCTAAAACCATGATGACACAAAAGGGATACAACAGTTATAGAATCTAAAATAAAAATACTGTTATCAAGGCTGGCGATAAAAAAATTGAAAACAAGAGCGAGCCCTTGAATCTAATGCAACTTTTGGTATTTAGGAGATGAGCCAAATCAGTAATCTAATGAAAGAAATCTAGTGTATGAGATTGGCTTTAAAGAAAATCTACAATCAAAATCAACCATGGATAAACCAGGAACACTTACTCATAGATCCAGGCCTTGTGACTGTGGTAATCTTCATATATTGCTTATCCACTGCCTTCTTCCTTTAAAATAAACTTTTTAATATTATGCTATGCTGTTACACTGTCTCAACTCCCCACCTACTCCCTCAGCACTTGTGCAGTGAGCACTTCCTGCTCACTTCACAAGTGCTGATGGAGCAAGGGGTAGGTTGAGACAGTGTAACAGCCTGTAAAGTCAGATGACTGAAGGGTCATGGATAACAAATGTAAGAAGATTTACTCATAGATCCAGGCACTGTGACTGTGGTAGTGACCCTGGTTTACCCTTGTTTGCTTTTGATGGTAAATATCCTTTAAAGGGATTTCTCCATGAAAGAAAATTCTCAAATTTCAATCCTCTAGTGATGTTTACACAATAAAAATCATTTTTAACAATTTTACAATTTTACTTTGTGATAATACCCCTTTAAGATTCACTCTGTTAACAGGATTCACATTTCACAGGGTTCGTGGGGGATATCCAGTTGAAACATTTTTTAAAGGATCCTGAATCTCATTGATTATATCTAGTAGAATTGTGCATAATGCAATATTGTTAGTCCACTGTTTTTTAAATAAATTTCTCATGAAATAAAATCTTAATAACTGTGGTAGTTAAAGGGAACCTGTCACCAGGGACCTCATTTTCACTAAGGACAGGTTGCAAAAGCCCCTTACTTCTTCTTTCTCTAAGCATTTGCATTACAATATAATTGTGAATTTAACTTAAATTGCACCGTGACAGAATCCTCTGTGTATTCACAGGGGTTGGCATTAGTTTGGATGCATTTAAAAAACAACATGTGACTTGTCTGTGCAGGAGACTGCTGAGCTCTTGGCCCCCACCTTTGTGCTCCTGTACAGTTTCTCCCTCTCTCACTGATGTCAGTTCAATAAAGTAAGAGCTCTGTGAAGGAGCTTGAGGGAGGAGCTGTACAGGAGCACAAAGGTGGGGGCCAAGAGTTGAGGAGTGAGTAGCACAGACATGTCACGTGTTGTTTTTTTTTAAGGCATCCAAACCAAAGCCCAACCCCTGGGACTACACAGAGAATTTTAAGTTATAACACACAATTATACTGTAATGCAAATGCTTAGATAAAGCAGAAAGGCATATTTTCAATGCAGCTGTAATAGGCTTTTTCAACCTGTCTAGTTAAAATGAGGTCCCTGGTGACAGGTTTCCTTTAAACTGTTACAGTTGAAATTGTTTATCTAGATATAACAGCATCTATATCTTAGCATCATATAAATAACATGTTTCATAAAAATGAACAAGCCAGAACCAATTGACACAATTATTAGATTTTAATAGGACGCAATGCATGTTATATATTTACAAATATATAGATGTCCCTAGAAATAATACCGTAGACTCATACTTAGATAAGAGTTTGGTTTAGCATGAAATATAGAGTCTATAATATTTGCATGGTATCATTGATCCACAAGACTATGCATTACAGTCAGTTTCACTCTAAGACCTCATTCAAACTACCATATGGTGGAACCTGATCCCGCTGCACAATTTGCGGCCAGGTGAGGGCCCCAGAGATGTCTATGGCACCTGGACATAGCAGTGTGAGCACATGCTGCCTGGCGACTGCTGTACACAATATGGGATACATCTTTCAATGGAGAGGAGAGGAGTAAGCAGCATTAGTCTGTATGTTCGCCTGGGCCGTTACCACATACTGTAGTTTGTTTGAGGCCTAACAAGGTATGGAATACAGAGCATGTCTTTTTTTGACACAAGTGTGTTACATGCAAAGGATATCTAATCCTGTCATATCCAAGCAGCCTTCTTCAAAAATTGCATCCAAAAAGTAGCTTTTTTTGTACAGTTGTAACTTGTACTTGTAACCATTTAAGTGCAAAAATACACCTCAGATTTGTGTCACCTCACTTCCCATAGTTTCTGAACAGAACCTTACTATTGTGTGAAAACATACAAATGCCAAGACATATTTTATATTACATTCTATGAATATACTAATAGTTATCTTTATAAGACTGCTTGACATATTATTACTATTATTATTATGTTTCATATTTCATAGCGTGCTATATTTAAACATATGACTAGTGAAGTGCTCTATGGAAGATTTGTCAGAAACTGGTGTAAAGTAAAAAGAATGTTTGTAAATTGGAAATAATTTTGAGCTGTTTTTCAATAAAATATATACTTATTTCTGGTATCAACATCTGAGAGGCTGTAGAATTTTCTTCTAACATTTTTCTGTTTAACTGACATCACATATGTGATAAAATTATCACAATTTTCTAGGAAAAAGCAAGATATTTACCTGGTGCAAATGCTAGACATGTGCTTATTGCTTACCTATAGCAGTTGTTTGTAAACTTGTTGTAGCTGGAAAAAGCGATTAGCACACCAAACCCAACTCCAAGTGAGAAGCAGATCTGAGTGGCAGCATCAATCCAAACCTTAAACAATCCCCAGAACCAACCAGACAAAGAATGGTAAAAGGAGGAGGGAGAGCTGTTATTAGAGATAATTGCAGGAAGCTCATTCAGCATAAAGATGAAAGATACTGTTGAATGCAAGGTAATTTCACCAATTACTGAGTCCAATTCCAGTTTCTCAGATTATTGCTTTGAGTTGTCAAGTCGTGAGCTCACGAAAAGGGAAATTATGCCCCTCTGGTGCTCTTTCTTATGGAAAATAAAATATTGGTTTAAATTAAGTGCAAATGAAAAACAATGGGTCATTGGAATTGTTTAGTTGTCTTAGTTTTTTCTCTAATAAATTCATTGTCAGATAGCTTTGAAATTATGTTTAATCTTGTGAACTGTTTATGTGCAGTATACACAGAGGAGAATAACAAATCTGCAGTTTTAGTAGGATGATCATTAAGCAATTGTAACAGACAGTGGGGGGGATTTACTAATTGTGCCGCAAGGACGACTGTCGGCATCGGAGATCAATCTCCGCAAAGCACAGCCCGATGTATTAAATTGGTGCACGGCTGTTAGTGATTACTAGGTAGACGGAATTAATCAGTCGTGCGCCAGAAAAATGCAGACAGTAATGAAGTGTGCGCCAAAATCTTTCATGGACTGCCCCTTAATTTTGCTCTCAGACCAATTTTTTCCTGGTCTATCGTGCGCCAAAAATAGCATCTAAAAATGCTGACAAAATACACATAAATATGGAGGATAATGTGGAAACGTTCGTCCACACCCACTTGCGCCAAAAAAAAAAAGATGGAGGTGTCGGGATAGTCTTTCTGGTGCAAACTCATTATAAATGATTTTTTTTGGCGCAGATGCGATAATACATGTGCCCCAATATTTTCGATTTACCTGTTGTATTGGTGCGTATTCAGAAATTCAGGAAAACACAAAGTGCGGCCGTCTGCTCCATTAGTCTGACGGAGCGACGAGGGGACTCCATTGACCCATCATTTTCATGATCTGTGGGGGTCTTATCACTAAGACCTGAACTTATAAGCAAGTTAGGCCCTATCCTGTGGTTCGTGGAACAACCCCTTTAAATTTGCTAGCCTCTCCCTTGCCTATTTCTCTATATTATTATTAGCTGGATGAAAATGTAACAGATTATGATAAAATGATAATTCATGCAGCAAATGAGCTAGACAACCCCTATTAAAGCTAATAATGTAACAAAGCACATCCCAGTTCTGATGGTATGTCCACTTACCGAGGCCTCACAAAGCCGAAGAAAGTCAACACTTAAATAAGCTTTGATTCCATCTATCGCTCCTGGAAGAGTGATACCACGAAGTAACAAAGCAGTCAGAACAACGTAGGGCAGTGTAGCTGTAATCCACACTACCTAATATCCAAGCCGGAAGAAAGGTTATGAAGGATGAAGTAAGTGTCACAATAACAAAGCGGATATATAGAACAGCATTAAAAATGTTGCATAGGAAAACAGAGGGTGTCCCTATAATATAGTATTTTTCGGGCTATAAGGCGCACCTGATTATAAGGTGCACCATCAATAAATGTCTGCTAAAACGTCTAGGTTCATATATAAGGCGCATTGGATTATACGGTAATATAGTTGTTGTTACACTGATCTGAGCAAAAGGCTGAAATTGTTTTGATTTTTTTTTTACTTTCAGGCTTCATTCCTCCATATCTTGAGCTTAGACTACCATAATTTCATAGCCAAGTCTTTGCTATTTTATACATATATTTGGCAACTATTTACAGGAGCATATGATTATCTCAAATATGTTTCATGTAACTACATTGTTACTGTTTAGTTCCTGTTGGTCGGACAATCTTGTTTTTTTGTATACTACAAAATTCAACCTGTTCTCACATTTCCTAAATGGTCAGTTTATTATTAGTGTGAGGGAATAGAATCCCCTTTTTATTGTGTTCTCCTACCATGTATCTTTACAAAGACCCCTATATTTAGTACCATCCCCCGCACACACAGATCATTTTACACTGATACATCCTGTTCAGCAAGTTTCTTTGTCTCAAGAACCTATAAAAACTGTCTGCTACCTAAATTAATTCGAATGCTCAAACACATGAGGGTCTGAGTGGTTCACCGAGCAGCTCGTACTATACAATGATTTGGACACACATCACATCCGAGACTGGAGATTTCTCTACAACATTAGATTGGTTTGAAACTAGGATCAGCCATGAACAGGCAGTCGCTTGGACAAGAAAATTACCAGAATGCATTATGTAAGTGCCATGACAGTTGAAAGAATATGAAAAGAAGTCTGTCCATACATTCCAAAGCCAAGGGGTGAAGATCCACGCAAAACATCGGAGTCAATATGTCATTCTATAATATCTGGCCTGAAAGCCTGAAATAGTGGCAAGAATGAAGTGTCAACTCTAGTGGATAAAAAGTATGGAAAGTGGACAGTAGATGGTTGGATATGGGTGACTTGAAGCAATGAGATGACAGTCAATAGACTGACTGTGACGAGTGCAAAAGGGTCTGATAGAATTAAAAAAAGGAGTCTTGAAAAGGGATTGAGAAATTGAAGGATTGTCAGGAGGAAGACTGATGATATGAAGTGGCCTCACAGCCAAAAGTGTTGAATACTTCACCATGATAGATGGTGGTTTATATGCTGAGCTATATGTAAATATCTTATAAGATGAGTTACTTACTACAATTGAATGCTATGAGTAGGAAAAAGGATGTCATGTCAGCAGGACTATGACCCGAATCATCCATTGAGATTGGAGAAGAAATTGTTCAGTGACCATGAAGAAGCATTGGTGGATTGGCCTCCAAAGTCCCCAGCCCTCAAACCAATTGACTAAGTGAGTAAACTAGTATGCACCAAAAATGTGTGGAAGAGACCTGGCATCATATTTAGGAGGAGAAATACTTATATCTGATTGAGAGTGCATCCAAAAAGATTCAAGCAGTGTTGGAAGCCAAAATAATTAAAATTTAGGTTTTTAAGAGCAAAATAGTAACAATAAAGTCATATGAAAAGAATTTGCATAACTAAACATAACTAAACTAAACATTGCTACATAGTTGCAATTTATGTATGAAATAGCCAAGATGAATGTCCATAAAATGATGGTATTATCAGGTTCAAAGCTTTAGTGAATGGTGATATATGGAACCTGAAATCAGAAGTTTAAATGACTGTTACCATTTTGCTCATCAATGTATTTCCATTCCATTGTTAAAGCGGTTGTCCATGAGTCCATTTTTTTTTGTTCATGGCTGGGCGAAGGAGGCTTAAAAAATAAAAAAGAACTCCATCTGTACCCGACTACATATAAAAAATGTGAACTCCTGGACAACCCCTTCAATGCTGTGGGTTAAAAGTATGATATTCTTTTTAGAAGTAATTTTTGGAGGAAATATAATTTTTAGACGATGACTGAACAGGCTTTGAGTTTGACAGGGGTCATCTCCAAATGAAATTAGCTAATTTTAATACCATTATGAGCGATGGGAGGCAGATTTAAGACCTATAGATGATAACCAATTGCAGATAATAGAGTGTGTGCCACAATTATCACTCACTGAAGATACATTTTCAAAATATGTTTTTACCCCACTGGGTGAAAAAAAATTATCCAATATCTGGACCAAGGTAAATGCTTAATGTCTCAGGCGTCAGGCTGAAGTTGAGGAGTTGTAATATGCAATGTGGCTCTGTCCAAATTTGGAGGGCTGCTGGCTGTGTATGTATATTCTGTCAGCATTCCCCTGTCATCCTTTATATGTGTGTCGGGGTATGTGAAGGAGGACCAGATGACCACTGAGGCACAGCAATTTGGAATTTTCAAAGACGCTATAAATAGCGCACAAATTGATTAGAAAATTGGCTGTATTCAAGTAACTGCTATTTGGATCATGTCATCACAAAAACGAACTGACTTATTATCTACAGCAATATTGCATAGGTCTTATGTGATGTCATGAATCGGAGGATTTAGAATGGTCTTTGATTGAGGTCTTAAGGCCCTGTCTAACTGGGAGTGTCACCCTGATAGCATTGTAAAATTGTGCTATTGGTGAATATTTTTGCTTTTAGAAGAATTTAGACTTAACCTGTAGAGGACATAGCAGCTCTTTAATGGACTACTGCAGTACATCTCTATTCATTGTTTTGTTTGTTTTGTATTTTGTTGTTTTTTAGGAAGGATATAGGGGGTTTTGTTGTGTTTTAATGCTCATGTAATACATTGAAAGTGTTAATAAACCCCTGCTAACTGTGAGATTGCAGTCATTCATGCACACTTCTATCATCTTCAAGAAGCTGTTAATAATTGGTTGTCAAGAGTTGGACGCTTGAGACAATACCATCAAGTTCTTTATTTCGGGATAATTTCATAGAAAAAAAATACCCAGGAGCCACCAAAAAAAATACCCAGGAGCCACCAACCTCTTTAAAATGCTTATGACTAAGTTAATAACATTAAGTGCACGTTACTTTAATACTATAGCTTTTAATGCACAACAATCTTACCTTGCCGGAAGTTTTCACTCCTTTCCATAAGCTGAAATAAAGGAATACAATCACAACAATAAGACAAGATGTAAGCTTCCAGCGGGGCAGGCCCAAATCATGGATTCCATTGCTTTCGTGAAGGTGCAGAACACCTCGCCTAAAAGTAACAACGAAAGTAATGATAGTGTGTGATAAGTTAGAATGGTAGCTCTTTTACAACAGTTACGGCATAATTGCAAGGGCATTATAAGAAAAATGTAATATATATACATTGAAGGTAAAATCCAATTTGATGCCCCAAGCAAGGCCACTTTTTTTCCAATCCAAAGTGTGTTTCATCTATAAAAATTCTTGTTAGGCATTACAGAATTTCGGCATTAAAAAGCTCTGTATACAAACAGAAAGCCATCAGTGATGTGCAGTGCCGTGGCTGAATGTTAGCACTGAGAGAGGAGAGTACCTCTTTATTACTTTCTTAACTCACAGAGCCATATAGCACTGAGCAGTGACTTGAGAGAAAACAGAGAAACATGAGAGTCCAGAGTTGCACAGAACAAAAGAACAACAAGAAATAGGGGAAACAGTGTAAGCCCCCACCCTTTTTACTTCCTTGGGTTATGTGCATACACTGCTGCAAATATCTAGTTCATGGTCTATCCATTTAATTATATTTGTATAGTCATTTTCTGATACAGGGAATGTAATTTTTTATGTGTTCTATGGAAAGGGGACAATTCAATTTTTTTATGTATATATTTTTTTTTTAATATGTTGTGGTGGTGAACATGATCATCATATTGGAATAATGCTTGAACAGAGAAGGGCATTCCTCAAGCTGTTCCTACAATGTTGTAAGCATTTAATCAAACAAACTGTCTTGGTATGCTGAGGCTAGGTCAGAAATAGGAGGTACATTTACTTTGCATCTCAGCGCACCACTAGATAAAATAAGAGAGGTTTCATATTTATTGCCTAGTGGAACATATTAACAGGGGTTTCTTTAAAATGACTGGTGTATAAATAGATAGATAGATATGAGATAGATATGAGATAGATAGATAGATATTAGATAGATATGTCAGGTATATTTAAAAAAGCAAATAGTCAATTACAAACTAGTGTTCAAATGCTCAAAGCAGTTAGTGTTCACAAGCTCATATACAACATTTGATGTGCACATAATTGCATCTAAACTACAAAATCTATCATACACATCGTACAGTACATAATCGGGTGCCAATTTATTATAAGGGCAAATGTGCTCAAGTATGTAGATATAAAAAATATGAGTGCTGTATATTGCAAAATATACAAAATTATTTGACACAAAACACAGTATTATGTTGATTGTAGATGCATCAAGATAAAATGCAAAAAAATAATCATATTCTACCCATGCATGGTAAAAATGATCTCAAAATAGTTACATATAGTTATAGTTTGTAGTAACTACTGATCCTCCGATAGAATAATTTGGAAAATTTCTTGGCTTTTATGTATTTCAAACAAATAATTTTAAAACATATGTATATTAAACTTGAAAAAAATTGTGGAGCTGGAATGCAATGATAAACAAAGTATTGTGTGATAGGAGACTTCTGGTTTCTCAATTTTTTTAGTGGGTTTTTAAATGTTTATGAAAGATAGGTGATATAGTTATGAGTAAGCCCTCGGAGAATGCTTAAAAGAGTATTCAGCCAAGCATACACTGTACTTTTGATGTTGTTCATAATAAAGTTTTGAAGTTTTATTCACTCCATATGCTGGATTATCTCATATGTTTGGATATTCAATACATTTCAGCCGTTTTCCTTTTCTGTGCACCTCATTGTTCGGTGAAACTGAATTATCAGGGGACATATGCACGCCTATGACTGGAAAACCTCTTTAACACGTTCAGTATTCGATCAATATTTTGCGTCAGTATTTGAAGCACAAAACCAGAACTGACCGATATCCAAACCTACACAGTGAAAAGGAATCATGAGCATTTGCATATATTATGTGTTATGGACCTACTCCTGTTTATAAACACTAATGCAGAATACAGAACAAATACTAACTGTGTAAAAATGCCCATAGACTCTTCAAGGTTGGAAGAGTGGATGAACTATGTTTGCTTTGGTTTTATCCTTTTTTGTTTTTTCCGTTTCTGGAGAATGCATCGTACAATTGTTTCCTTATTACGGATATCCTTTTATATCATTAAAAACCTTCAAACATTTTAATTTGAGAAACATAAGCATCAATCTTATAAGATATTATAGAGATGTTCTTTCTGACCATGGTCCTTTCAGTGTGTTTTTGCTTTTAAGATAGCAATTGCACATTTGTTTGCTTACTTGTACTTGCATATCTTTTTGTAGATACGGTCACAAAGCTAACATATTTAGCAGCTATCAAAGCCAAACAGCTTTTAGCCAATGGATGGAAAACGTTAATACCTCAAAAGAAATTCTCCACCTCTCTAAATCAGACATCATGGTAAACAAGTAGCAGCCACACATCAAAACCTCATGACAGCTGCAGGATCTGCTGCGGGTGAGAATTTGCACAACAAAAGCACATCTTACTAGTAATAAAGGACCAGCTGTGTAAGACAACTATCATCATGTGGATCAGTGCACTCGATTCCCAAAAAGTTTAACAGATAAATGTACTTCTCACGTACATTTTTCATGTATAAATCTTCACTAAATATTTCACTAATAGATAACAGGCTAGGGATATAAGTAGCCTGGCCTATAAGTACCAAAAGTATTGCGTGGTGCTGCGCCTTCTCTCCTATGAGCTATCCACAACGGTCCTAGATGGATACAGCAAACATCCACTATTAGGTAATCCAGTAGAATAATAATTCTTATGACCGGAGCTCAAAACCCAAATGACGATCCATGCACGATTCCTCCTTATTTATGTTCCAAACACAAGGGATCACTTTCAGGGATAAGTCACCATTCAGACCAGAAACCGTCAATATTTTCACTCCTGTCCTAGTCTCCTCCACTCACTGTATATGAGAGACATATCCAGACATAGTGTAGACAGTTTCAAACTTTTAAAACTTTTTATTGAGGTTCTACTCACATATATAAATAAAAAATGTGCATATTAAAAGTAACTCCACGAGGACGCCAATCCTTGCCCACACTATGTCTGGATATGTCTCTCATATACAGTGAGTGGAGGAGACTAGGACAGAAGTGAAAACATTTGCAGTTTCTGGTCTGAACGGTGACTTATCCCTGAAAGTGATCCCTTGTGTTTGGCACATAAATAAGGAGGAATCGTGCATGGATCGTCATTTGGGTTTTGAGCTCCGTTCATAAGAAGAATTATTATTCTACTGGATGGCCTATAAGTAGCCTCTAAGCCAACATGGTCAAAGGTTTAGAGGTGTAGCTATAAAGTGAAAGGCATAGGTTTCAGATGCATTGACATGGTGGGGTCCTCTATATACACAGTGATAAATGTTGGGCTTTGAGACAATTGTAGGACCCCCTCCATGAATTCTGAGCATAGAAAGATATATCTTATGTATGATTTTATACATATTTTTAAAGTGTGTCATGCTTATTAAACATTTTTTTCAAATCAAGCATGGTATCAAAGGTAAATGGAAGCCCGAAGATCTCTGCCCCAGGATCTCAGGATTTCAGGAGGCCATTACAATTCTATTTCTTAGCAGTTTCCCAGAGGTTAGTCCTCAAGAATAAATCCACAAACACCATAATTTTTCAGGGTGTCTGGTCTAGTGTGCGTCCTCTGCCTTTTCCATATTCTCCAACCAATTAATCTTGGTGACATACTCTACTATGATCCAAGCCAGCGGTGGGCTACCAATTTCCAGGCTTTGTAAGCATACATGCCACTAAAGTGTTACAAGGCTCAGAGGTACACGGCAGGTCCTCCACTTTTCCCTCCACTTAGATTTTTGAAGGAGCGGGGTGAAATAGGGAAACAAAAACAAAAAATGACTGCAGCATTAAGGAGTTCAAGTCTGCCTTTGTTTCCTGCATTGGCCTTCAGAAGTGAAATCTGGCAGAAGTATTCTCCCTCTATACAGTGGTTTTGCTACTTTATTTTAAAAAGTTGCAATTCATAAATCCAGCCTTGCACTAGTTGAGATGGCTTTTTTGCACCAGAAAGAGTCACAGAAAATCAATGATACAATGGATGATCAACATCCACCAACAATTTTGCCAGCCATGTAAAACCCTTCTGCTTTCATCTGTGGGATCCCTCCACCTGCACCTCCAGGCCTTATATATAATAAGTGAATTTTTTATATATCAGTGAGTACATATCCCCCTGTAAAGAAAAATGTTCAGCACCTTCTGCTCTATAGCATGCTATCTGTAGCTTATACTACCTTTTTAATAAGCTCTCTTAAAAGTCTAAGTTTCCAGAAAGACCATTTTGGTCTGGAGAATTCAGGTTAGTTTTAACAAAATGAAAACAAAACAACGCAATGTTCTTAGAAGTCCCCAGTTAACATGTTAAATGTTCAAGTTCATGACAGTATTAAAAACTAATGAATATAAATCTCAATGAACTCAAGCAACATTGTAAGCATCCTCAGAATGGTTCACTCCATTGGCCTGAAGGACACTATGCTCCATTGGTTTTCTTCCCATCTCTCTAACCACACTTTTAGTGCCTCCTACTCTGGAACCCTGCCTTACTGCAAAACACAAACACAATACTGCTGTCCCTAACTGTCTACCTGAAGTTTAATATTTCTAAAACTCAATTTCTTATCCTTACACCTTTCACTAATAAAAAAAAACATGACATCTGGAATGCCCTACCTCAAACTTTCAGACTAAAAACTCTACATGACTGCTTGTAACTTTCATTTTCTTCTCACTAACCTCCACTGATTTCTCCTTCTGTCTATATAATACCTCAACACTTGATACCATGAAACAGATCTCAGTACACGCCGATTCACATTGGTTTCTGTAATATTGATAGCGGCTGGTGACTGCTCATTCAGCATTATCTATTTATTTAATTATTTTATCCCTTAAAGAATGGCTGGACATTATTTTATTTTTATAAGTCCCCTATGATTTGTAACCTCTGCAGAATATGATGGTGCTATGCAAATAAAGATTATTATTATTGTTTATAATGGGCCAAAATTTCTTCAGGACAGGATGAGAATGACTGAGTCATACAGATAACAATTGCTTCAAGCAATTGGTGCAAAAGGCAACTCTACAAACTGCTGATTTGTAGAATTTTTTTAGTCTTTCACACATAGATACATTATGATATAATATTCCTTTAACCCCTTCCCGCCGATGCCCTTTTTAGTTTTTGCGCTTTCATTTTTGATTCCCCACTTTCAAAAATCTATAACTTTTTTATTTTTACTTGTACAGAACTGTGTTATGGCTTATTTTCTGCGTAACAAGTTACACTTCAAAATTGTGGCATTTAATATTGCATGCTGTGTACTGGGAAGCAAGGAAAAAAATTCCAAATGCAGTGAAATTGGTGAAAAAAACACATTTGCTCCATATTCTTGTGGGCTTGGATTTTACGTTTTTCACTGTACACCCCAAATGACGTGTCTACTTTATTCTTTGGGTCAGTATGATTACAGGGACACCAAATTTGTATAGGTTTTATAATGTTTTCATACATTTACAAAAATTAAAACCTCCTGTGAAAAAAACATTTTTGGATTTTGCCATCTTCTGGCGCTAATAACTTTTTATACTTTAGTGTACAGAGCTGTGGGTGGTGTCATTTTTTGCTGTTTATGGTGTTTTGGTGTTTATTATTTTTACTGTTTATTTATAGTTATATCAGTTCTAGGGAAAGGGGGGTGATTTGAATTTTTGTTTTTTATTATAATTCTTTTTAAAACTTTTTTTTATTTTTATTTTTACTATTTTTCAGACTCCCTAGGGTACTTTAACCCTAGGTTGTTTGAGCAATCCTACCATATACTGCCATACTACAGTATGGCAGTATGTGGGGATTTTCCTCCTCATTCATTACAATGTGTTGATAGCACATCGTAATGAAGGGGTTAAAACGAGACAGCCTCCGGTCTTCGGAAGACCGGAAGCTGTCATTGCGAAGGATCGGTGCTCCCCGATGACGTCACGGCAGGAAAACACCCGCGATCGGTGCTAGCAATATGCAGCAAAGACTTGCCGGCTATAGAGATGGCTCAGCCCATGAGCCCTCCAGGGCTGCATCTGCCAAGAGGCAGGGTGAAGTCCCCACCTCAGGCGGCAGATTGCGGACCGCTGTTGGGAGCAGCGGTTCCCCAGACACTGACAAGTCAGTACTACCAAAATAAAATCAATTATCTGGATGCCTTTAAGACGTCAATGTAATTGAGAGGCAGAGCGGCGCAGCACAGACTTGCTTGTGTGCGCCGCACTGCAGGACATAGGTTGGCATGACGTCATCACACATGCTGGCCTGTGTCCCTTCACAGTCAGCGTGTGGCTTTAAGCTGGAGAAGACAAGATGGAAGTGTAAGCAGTTGCTTGGGAGCGATGGGGCTGGAGCCTAAAGGTAAGTTTCAAGGTTTTTTTTTTTAATGTTCTACAGGGGGTCGCTATGTGTTGCTGGAGGAGGTGGAGATGTATACCCTGTGGGGGAGCTGTATACCCTGTGCTGGAGGGAGCTGTATGCCCTGTGCTGGGGGGAGCTGTATGCCCTGTGCTGGGGGGAGCTGTATACCCTGGGCTGGTATATAATTATATTAATTATGGGGTCCTGTATGTAATCAGTTCATGGGATTTGGTATATATAATAAGTTGTGGGAACTGTACATACTATAAATTACTAAGGGATTATATAAAGGATATTTATCTTTTTTTTTGGTGAAGGGGTGCAGCATTTCAATTTCCGCCTCAGGCAGTAATAAGGCTAGAAAGGGCCCTGGAGCCCTCTCCATGCATGTAAGGGGTTAAAGGCCAAATTTTTATTTACTAGGTTCTGGTATGTAAAACATTGAATTCATCTTTAGACTGGGGCTTTGCACTTTTTGGCTTGTTACATTTATCTAAGAGGGTGATATATATGATATTTGAGCTTGTTGGTTTCTTGTGACTTTTATTTTAAAAAGTTGCATAAAAGTCACACAGTTTTGAGCTACCCCCTACTATTCTTTTGCCTATGTCTGCTTAGGACCGGAGTTTATTTGACCCGCGTAGCCTCTGCAGGGCCACCCCTCTGCATGTTCATGCCACTTGATACACAAACATCCCAGGGTTTGTGCCGCCACATTCACATGCAGTGTGGACATGCAGATGATAATCCGGTAACCAGGGCATGAAGTAGCCTTAGCCCCAGGAGCTCACAGAGGCTACTCCATGCCCCAAGTAGCCTCTGCATGTAATTTACATATTAATACAATAAAGTTTTAAAACCAAAAGGTTGCATTCCAGAAAATATCAAAAGTAGGAATGAGGCAGAAATGGGGAATTCACCTTTAGATCTACTCAGGTAAGAAGATTCCAGATGATAGATTTCCTTTAAGATATGTTGAAAACAGTATTGCTAGGTTAGAGAAAAACAGTTCTTGTTCCATATTTTGTGGAAATAACACTCCACAGGGAGCATGATTCACAACATCATAACTACCTCTATAACAACTGCCATTAGAAAGCATTGCCCCTATCACTAAATTGTCCCTTTACATGCCTGTAAACTCAAACTATTAGGTTCTAAAGTTGTATGCAAATGACCTGAAATGGGTCCAATGAGTCATTATCATATTCAGCTGTCCAAGTTGATATGACTGAGAGCCTGTATAATGATGTGACACTCCTGGTGCTAGTTCCTCTATGTGCTTTATGGAGCTGGCAGCCACACCCCCTGCAGCCTGTGTGTATGAGATACTCCTATACACATGACTGACAGCCTGTATAATGATGTGACACTCCTGGTGCTAGTTTCTCTATGTGGTTCCTGGAGCTGGCAGCCACACCCCTTGCAGCCTGTGTGCATGAGATACTCCTATACACATGACTGACAGCCTGTATAATGATGTGACACTCCTGGTACTAGTTTCTCTATGTAATATAAGATCTCCAAAGGGCAGGGGCTCACCTCCGTCCTCGTTGATTCAGAAGAAAAAGTAGGACTATTTCCAAGGCGCTCACCGATCCAGATGGTTAATTTTAAAAGGTTTTATTACCAATGATGAAGTAAAAATAGAAAACATAAAAACATAGTAACATGGACAACGCGTTTCGCGTCCTCTATACCGGACGCTTCATCGGGTCAGAGACCTTGGTCGATGCACAATTCTACAGCGTTGTGCCTGATCGCACAACCATTGAAGGTGAGCGCATTACCTTACTAATAAGGACACCATTGGAATATCCTAGGATTTATTGCACCAGGAAGCGCTTTTTGTTTTTTTCTTCTCTCTTTAGTTTCTCTATGTGCTTCCTGGTTCTGGCAGCCACACCCCCTGCAGCCTCTGTGTATGAGATACTCCCTTACACATGACTAACTCCTGGTGTTGGCTCCACTATGTGCTTCCTGTGTTCTGGCTGTCATGCCCCTGCAGCTTGTGTGTAATGTCTAAATGATAAAATGAGTCACATCGGACACACTTAAAAGATATTGTGTTGGCGCCTCCTCCTGCAATGTGGCAATTGAAGCCAGGATAATGCTCCAGCTTCATTTTCACACACAGTATCTGCAACTATTCACTTGCTGCAACATGCAAGCACCAAAGGGAATGAGGGATGAGGTAAGTATGAAGTTTGTTTCTTTACCAATTGCTTAAAAATCATACATAGTCATTTGAGACACTAAACCATTTATAAGGTTTATATGGAATACCCGGTCTAGTACATCTGAGGGTTATGTGATCCAAATTGTCCATGACCAGTTTGTATCAGCTCTACCTTGCAGACACTGATTGCATTCAGTGTCATTACTGGTACCCCACTGTATTGCAATTGGGTAGCAAAACGGTGTTGTGAAGACACAGTACAGGTGAGACTGTATACTATTATAAGGTTCTGGAAGATATATTAGTCATGGACTTTTACAATCACATGACCCTGCATCTGGGCAATTTATAGGACAAAAAATGACTGGCTGATGGGGTAAAAGATATTTTTGAATCAGTGGGCGTGACTTTACATTTTTAGAAAGCAGTTCAGAACTTTTAAGAAATGTAAATTGGTACATTGCCTAATATCTTAAACCCCATACATTACAAAACAACATGAAGTTAAGTGGCCAACATCTTTAATGTTATATAAGAGCTAATATGCATTGATCACCTTTTCACCCTATACCACTATAGCATTACAGGTTGGTGGATATGAAGGATGTTCGTAAATAACTAAAAATACAGAACAATGCTAAAATAAACTCTCATGTTTGAGCAGGTTGTTTCATTGAAATGGTGTAAATGTACTTACTCAAAGTATTCTGCAGCAGGTGTCACTTTATAACTATCATTGATGTAGGAAAATCCTGAATCATTGAAATCATTATATCTTGTCTCTGAACAGTTAATACTATTCCATGAATTGTTACAGTGGATCCAAGGTAGTTCTGATGTAAATGAGGAGAAGAGATAATGTATTGCCCATGCGATAATAACGTTGTAGAAAAAGCCCACATATAATGATATAAGAATGACTGTATAGCCAACACCTAAGAGGAAGGAAAAAGAAAAAGTTGTTAGGTAATTACAGACATGTTCACTGTTACTGGTGCTCGAATTTGGACAAGGAATGGATACTCTTAAAAAATGTCAACACAATATCGTGAAATAATAGCAAAACCCTTGATAGGATGAAATTCACGTCAGTCCCTTACTGATGTTAACACAATAAAGATCATTTAGCCCTTTACTTCACATGTTATTCTTGCAGTTTTAGTTCCTATCTCTCCCTGTGCTGCTCAATGCATATTTCTAGGGTGTCGGTGAGGTCTCTCTAATCAGATACATTATGATCCCTCTAGTTCTGTGAGCTGAAAGTGTGGGTAGATTATCAGTGTACAGGTTTATATACATTTTCATCTGGCTTATGAACATTCACTAGTATCTTACACATAGAAACAGAGAGATGAGACAGATCAGAGATATTGAGATCCATTAGATGCCTATTACACACAATGACAGTCAGCTCTCCTACATTACTGCTATTCCACAACACACTAGATCTGCTGTGCCTTCCTGTTGTGCCTCTCCAGATAAAGAACTTATATGTCTGTAGCTTGTAATTCTCCTCTTGCTGCTGGCAGGAGCACAGTGTCTGTGTATCAGTGTGCATCAGTAAGTGGACCCCATCCTGGACTGCGGGGGGGGGGGGCTATAGTGCAGGGAACAGAGAGAAACTCAGTTCTACAGCCGTCACACAGAAATCCAAGATGGCTTCCCCGACCCTAAGTCATAAGTTACAGAGTCAGGTTGGACTAAATCCTGTATTTATGTTAATAACAGTGAATTAAATAATGTGTTATTTTGTTATCCTGAGTACATTTAAGAAACTTGTCTTCATGGGAATACCCCTTTAAGGGCTGTGTTTAATTATGGTTAAAAAAGTTATAATTGTATGTCATCAACTACATTATTCACTCTCTTTGGTATAAAATAGTTTTTCTTTTGTTTTTTTTTCTCTTTCTTCACCTGTGGGAGTTGGCTAGTTAGTAGTAGATTCTTCTACATTTATGTTTTTTTTATTTGTGAAACTATGGATTCTCCTGTGTGCTGTGCTCAACTGTTTTTTACAACAAGGCCAGTTCAAGGCCCAAAAAAGAAAAAATGTAGACGAGGCACTAGGGGAGGCACAAGAAGAAGTTTCAACAAAAACATCAAGACCACTCCAAAAGAACAAAAAACTGAAATAAAGATTTTCAACTTATCTAAATATAATCTCAGCGAACCAGAAATATGCTTACTTAATAAGGGTCTCTCATATTGTCCTACATCTAAATTTGATGATTTCCAACTGTTTCGTGACCTACACTCTTTCACCAGGAAACTGACCTTAGCAAGACATTTTAACCTGCCAAAAACCACAAAAACCCTTACTGAACCCTTACCCTCCACCGGGACACCACCTGACAGAGAGGAATCTACAAATCTGGTCCAAGTCGAGCTCACCCAAACCCACTCACCCCCCCAGTCATAAATAGTGGGTTGAAACCCAAATCCACTTTTTACCCTTTACACCATAGGGGTAATAATATTCAGACATTTGTGTCACTAGTAGAAAAAGAGCTTTGAGGTATCAATTCCGTTACACAGCTCTCACATAATCTTACTTACAGAGAAAGAATGGCAATAAAATCTCTAATGAACAATAGTTCCATTGTCATTCGCAGTGCAGACAAAGGGGGGGTATTGTCATCCAAGACAGAGAGACGTACATCGGAGAAGCTTTGAAAATTTTATCTGATACTAACTACTACGAGGTCCTACAGAACAACCCAACCTATTCCGACGCACAAGAGCTTAAAGCTCTCCTAAGTGACGCCCTCTCTAATAACATCATCACAAAAACTGAAAAAGATTATATCTGGATCGATTCCCCATCAACCCCAATATTTTACCATTTACCAAAAATCCATAAAGATCAAAAAAATGCCCCAGGACGACCAATTATATCAGGTATTTCATCCATAACCTGTAACCTATCCCACTATATTGATGTGCATTTACAAAGCTATGTCCAGAACATACCATCCTACCTCCGGGACTCAACCAGTGTCCTCATCAGTCTACAGAATGTGACCTGGGAACCCTCCTACTGGTGGGTCACTTTAGATGTGTCTGCCCTGTATTCAAATATCCCGCACCAAGAGGGCATTTATAGGATTAACCAGCACCTAGAAAGAGGTGGACTAATGCCTAAGAAACAAAGAATTTTTATCCTTGAAGCAATACACTTCATACTTACCCATAATGTTTTTAACTTTCAAAACAAAACCTACAGACAGACGAGGGGCACGGCGATGGGTACCAAATTCGCCCCAAGTTTCGCATATCTGTACATGGGCGAATTCGAAACTGAATATATCTCCAATAACCCCAAATGGTCCAACAATATCATCTATTACAAGAGGTACATTGATGATTTGCTGCTGATCTGGAAGGGTACAGAGGATGACATTCTGTCCTTTGTAACTTCCATCAACCAGAACAACTGGGGTCTGGCCTTCATGCAATCTATCTCCAAAACAGAAATCGAATTTTTGGATCTGCACCCACAGATAAAAAGCAACAAAATCTGTACTGAGACTTTCTTTAAGACAGTAATAGCTTTCTCCATTTCAAGAGCGCACACCACTACAAGTGGCGTAAAAACATTCCCTTCAGTCAATTCAGATGTATCCGTAAGAACTGTTCTGAAACTGAATCTTTTCAAACACAAAGCAAGATTTTAATAGACAGATTTCGAGATAAGAAATTTCCTCCAAAAATTATCTCTTCAGCCTACAAAAGGGCTGGACTTCTATCCCAAAAAGACTGTCTTATTCCAAAAGAAAAGTCATCATCAAATCGGGGACAAAAAACATGTAGACTAAATTTTATCACGACCTATAACAATAACCACCATCGTTTAAGAGAAATTCTAGAAAGGCATTGGCCTATTTTACTAGGTGACCCCTATCTGAGACCACAACTCCCTAATAAACCATCCATGACCTACAGGAGATCCCAAACCCTAAAAAATTTAGTTGCACCTAGCAGACTTCATACTGTGGACAAAACACTCGTCACCAATAATTTTCTCCCCAAAACCGTGGGGAGCTATAGATGTGGACAATCCAGCTGTAAATGCTGTAATAACATCAGCCATAGAGTGAAACAATTCAAAAGTAATACAACAGGTGAATCATTTGTTATCAAGTCTTTTTTGAACTGCACCTCCACCTTTGTGATCTACTTACTGGAATGTCCCTGCGGATTACAGTATATAGGCCGCACAATCCAACAACTCAACACCAGGATCAACAAACATCGAAGCAACGTAACTAATGGTTTAAAAAAACACAGTGTTTCTAGACACAGTCATATCGAGCATCAGGATGATTTTGCAGGTTTTACAATCACCCCCATTGAACAAATTCCAGTAGGAAATAGCAGATATAACAAATTGTGTCAAAGGGAAATGTTTTGGATATATAAACTGAACTGCCTGGCTCCCAATGGGTTAAACGAGACCCTTGAGAATAACTTCTAAATTCAAAAGAGGACCTAAATACCCTGATCATGTGCCATACCCCCAAATTCTTAACACTTCTTGCTAAGTCCCCTTTATGCTCTAAATTATGCTACATCAAAAAAAACAAAAAAAACAACATGGTTCAAATGAAACTAGCACACTGACAAATAAAGAAAAAAAAAAAAAAAAGCCGCAAGCCACTCCCTGTGCTGACAGAATATAAGCTAGGCTCCCCCACTAAACACCAATGCCCAAGGAGGAAGCCACACTTTCCTCGGCATCTGGTAAGTGGCCCACACTCACTGTTACCTTTTTTCTCAGCATTTGGTAAGTAGACTACACTCGCTGTTACCTCTTTCTAAGCTCACCACAGCACCCATAGTAAATTTGAAGCGCTCAAACTATCAATCCATGTATTTATATTCATATTTTTAGATCTTTTATCTTTTTTTATCTTTGATATCCTATTATGTGTAAGTAACTAACCTTGTCCTTAATTATCATCTCTCTATATGTACTCTTATATGAAATTATGGTCCAATATGTGTGTATGTATATTTACAAATCTTTATTACCGTTTGTTTATTATTTGTACAATATTTTATAGTTGATACACAGATGTGATACTTCCAATGATGATATAATTTTACGACCATGTTCACGATTTAAGAACATATCTGCCAACCAATACTTGAGAAAGGGGTAGAACGCGTTGTGTTTTAAAGACCTTGAATAAAAAATTTTAGTTTACTCACCTCTGTGTGCGCCATCCCTTTGGACCCCAACAATAGACCACTGTGCTCAACTGAGGATGGACATTTTCTTAATGTATTCACTTAATAAAACTAATAAAGTTTTTTTGTGAGTATTGTTTCTTAAAATGTTTGGTCTATGCACATTTATACTGTGTGTTCTTAGTGGATATATCTAAAATCCAATTATTCATAGTCCATGCTATGTGATAGCATATGATGCTGAGCACTTGCTACTGGTGTGGTTTTTAGTTTTCTTAGAATTACAAACATAAAAGTGTGATCCGTGGGACCCTTAGTAAATAAGCTCCATTGTTGGCTTTTAGAAATTTTTGAGATTTGCGCTGCTGTGACAGCTATTTAGAAGGGGATTTTGTTGCACGCCGTCAGATGATCCGACTGATTCAGACTGAGCGCGGGATTTAACTTTAAAATTGTTTTGCAAGACATGCACTTACATACACCGGGAACAAGAAGGTGAACTCCGGCGGACCTGAGCAGGGAAGCAATGGGTGCAGGAAATAGGGCATACGATCTTTGTGAATCGTGGCAAAGTTAATTCTCATCAGACAAAGCACAGCGGGATCGTGCAGGACCGGGTAAGTAAATGTGCACCAATATCTTTTACCTTTAAATATTGGACATATCTTCCAAACTCCAGCAGCTCCCTCTCGATTGAACTGTCCTATAGCTAATTCCATGTAGAAAAGGGGCATTCCAGCAATTATCATGAAAAACAAATATGGAACGAGAAAAGCCCCTGTGAAGACAAGAAATTACAACATTAGTCTGACACCTCACCTCAGTATCTTAAGTAGATATAACCTATGAGTACTATCCAGTTTATCCAGCATTTCATAATAATAATCTGTATATAGTGCTTCTCATAAAAAGACACTCTAAACAAACCAATTTGTGTGACATGGCAAAAATCTAGCAATAACATAAATAATAATAAATTGGCTAGTAGTATATTTATAATATCCACTGGGGGAGATTGATTATACCTTCTCTGCCAGATTTTGGCATGTCAGAAAAGGGAGTGGACATAGAGCGGGGTGGGTCTGTTAGAAAACTGACGGTGACTATAGTAAAAAACTTTTTCAGTTGAGACCTGGTCTACAGGTCAGAACTGGTAGTGTTTGCGCCCGTATTTACTAAGAGGCTAGGCTATATATCTGTATATACTTCAGGTATGTACACTATCTTACTAGTGTAAGTAAACAATTTGTTAAAACAATGATAAAAACGAGCCCCATTATGGCAACATAAAAAAAGTTGCTCATTGAGTAAAAGAAGTTCAGCTAATAAAAATGTCACTACTAGTTTTGGCTTCAAAGGTTGCATGAAAGAGCTTGGTGTAAACCTACACTTCAGTCATCAGTGATCAGATAAATGTTTATAGGTTTATATTCAAGGGTTTTCCCATCAAACAAGTTATGCCATATCCATTGGATGGGGTATAACTTGCCGATTTGTAGGGGTCTCAGGGATGAGACCCCCACAGACAATGAGAACGGGGTGGATGAGTGGAGCAAGCAACCATGCATGTCCATTCTGCTCCGTTTTTCCATTTCTAAGTGCAGTAAAATCACCTTTTTTATGTTTATGTAAATATAATACAGAAGGACCTTTTATTGCTTGTGCTGAACACTATGAAACAGAGAGTATCTCACTTGCCCTTTTACTAACATTATTTGACGTACTACAATAAACTAGAGCAACACACTGGGGTAAACCTAGTCTCTTTGCTGCCTGCTGATTTTTAGAAAGGCGCCCCATCCCCTAATAATATATCAGCTGGGGTGCAGTGTCTCCCACCCTAGCTGACATCAGAAGTGAAAATTCATCCGTTTTAAGTGGCAGGTCCTGATTCGTTGCAGCTGACTGTACCACTGATCCCTTTGAATACCATTTTATTTATTCATTATTAATAAGACTTGCTGTAGTTTACCTTTATTCAACGGTTTGCTTAGGGGCTAGAATTTGGCTCATTGAGGACCTATCCTAAGAATAGATATTTCGAATTTTAATAGGTATTTCAAATTATACTAATTATTCTGAGGCACTCCGGCTACATGATAAGAGAGCCTCGTCTTTTAATTTATTCCTTTTGTAACTCTATATTGCCACAATCACAGTGTATAAAGTTATAATAAAAGAAGTCATGAGGAACATGAACAAACTATGTACTGTGAGTTTTTAAACAACTACCAATGACATCTCAATTTTTAAAGTACTTACTTATTTTGACAAACACGATCAATAAACAATGATGCAGAATTAGTGCATTATATTGAATGACAGTAAAGATCTTACCTCCTCCATTTTTGTAACACAAGTAGGGAAACCGCCAAACATTAGCTAAATCCACAGCAAAACCAATAACAGAAAGAAGAAAGTCAATCTTCTTACTCCAGGTCTCTCTCTCTTCAATATCAGGATTTGTCTCCGATGGGTTTACCAGTACAGAATTGGTAAACTGAACTCCATTTTGTTCCTTTACTAATATAAGCTCCACTTCCTTGGTTCCCATTGCATTAGATTCTTTAGCAGGAGCAACCACTGAAGACATCTGCCCAACTGGTGGTCTAGGTTTAATCATGAGGTGCTATTAACCGTAAACCAGAAGTGTTAGACGAAGCAATAGTTTTCTACCTGTAGAAGACAAGCACAGTAGTTAATAAAATCAATTACACATTTATGTGCATATATTTGCCCTGCTTATTTTCGGACCTGTGATAAATAGAATAAAATGGTAGAATACTTACACTTGTAAAATAATACTTTCAGAAACAGAGGTCAGTCAGTTTGAAAAATTGGGAAAACTTTGAAAGTGTCCCCAATTGCAGTTGCAAAAACCATCAAGCACTTAAAAGAAACTGGCTCACATGAGGACCATCCCAGGAAAGGGAGACCAAGAGTCACCTCTGCTGTCGAGGATAAATTCATCCGAGTCACCAGCCTCCGAAATCGCAGGTCAGAGATTTCTAGCAACAGACACATCTCTACAACAGCTGTTAAGAGGAGACTGTGGCATGTTATTCCATTCTGAAATGGTCTTCTTACAGTCTTGAAGGGGTTCCCAGAGATGCTTAGCACTTGTTTGCCCTTTTGCCTTCACTCTGCGGTCCAGCTCACCCCAAACCATTTCGATTGGGTTCAGATCTAGGGACTGTAGAGGCCAGGTCATCTGGCGTAGCACCCCATCACTCTCCTTCTTGATCAAATAGCCCTTACACAGCCTTGAAGTGTGTTTGGAGTCATGGTTCTGTTAAAAAATAAATGATGGTCCAACTTAACGCAAACCATATGGAATAGCATGCCACTGAAAGATGTGGTAACCATGCTGGTTCAGTATACCTTCGATTTTGAATAAATCCCCAACAGTGTCACCAGCAAAGCACCCACACACCATCAAACCTCCTCCTCTATGCTTCATGGTGGGAACGGGGAATATAGAGTCCATCCGTTCACCTTTTCTGTGGACACCTTTTCAATGGACAAGGTGAAATCATCTCAAATTTGGACTCATCAGACCAAAGCACCGATTTCCACTGGTCTAATGACCATTCCTTGTGTTCTTTAGGGCAAACAAGTCTCTTCTGCTTGTTGTCTGTCCTTAGTAGTGGTTTCCTAACAGCTATTTTATCATGAAGGCTGCTGCACACAGTCTCCTCTTAACAGTTGTTGTAAAGATGTGTCTGCTACTAGAACTCTGTGGTATTGACCTGGTCTCTAATCTGAGCTACTGTTAACCTGCAACTTCTGAGGCTGGTGACTTATGAACTGATTAACTTATCTTCTGCTCCAAAGGTGACTCTTGGTCTTCCTTTCCTGGGGCGGCCCTCATGTGAGCCAGTTTCTTTGTAGCGCTTGATGAATATAATATTTGTGCACAATCAGAACCACTGTTGCTATATAGAAAAAATATATATATAGCAACAGTGGTTCTGGATTGTGCACAAATATTATATCCACTATTGCGAAATAAAAAAGAGACTGTAGTGATAAGGGTGTAAACAAATGTACCAATCATACACCCACTAATCTGAGGGCTCTAGCACTACAAGAGACATCAACATCTGGATATCATAATATACATAGTGAGGTGTGTCCCAGTGTTGCCTTTCACCTCCTAGTATCTCCACTAGAGGCGATGTATCTAAGTCTGTAGGACACCTAGTAGTAGATATAGGTATGTGATATGGTGCAATAGGCTATACAAGCCCTACTCAGAAGGGGGTAATTTTTCAGCATTTATTGGCAGACTTTTATTTTAGCCATCCCCTTAAGAATTTTTATGTGACACCTATTAAAAGTTAAGTTAAAACTGCTGTTCGTCTATTTTCTTCTTGTCTCTTGAGAAGAAGGGTAAAATAAGCATTACTCATCTCACTGATCTTCAGCTGTTTCTGTTCTGATAATTGCTTGATTCCATCTGGTCTCTACTTCCTTTTTATAAATGGGAAATTCCTGGTAACATCTCCACATTCAATTCCTGGCAGGGGTGTTTTGCCAATAATTGCCCAAATGGGCTTTCCCAGGCATGCTCAGTATATGAAGATGTTAGGCAATAGAGTCCAGAAAAGGCTTTCCGGAATTACTATGCTGAACAAATACCCTACTTAAAAGTAAGATATGCCACCTTTTAGTGCTATCTGCAGCAGCAATGTCCCCATCTATCCTTTCCAGTGTGGTAATGTTGTCCCAATTACTACCTTTCCCCCACTGGCAGGAAGACTTTACCTTTATATACCCCACTGCCAGTCAGAGCAAAGTTATTGAATTTACCACCCTTTTGCGCTCAAATAAAGCATTTCCCCCCTCCACCCATCCCCATCAAAAGCAGCATTTTCCCCTTTCCACCCTTTCCTTACTGGCAGCTGCACTGCCATTTTTCCCATGGCACTGCCCCTTCACAAAGTAAAATAAATGCCCTATTTATCAATGTCTAAAAATGATTATCCCGTATGATGACTGACATCACTTTTTAATCTTTTTGAACTGAAATACATTTGAACAAAAAGTGATTGAAAGGTTGTACCTTTCTCAAAATCATTGAAAAAATCTGCAGATCTTGCAAAAAAAATATCTTTTTGCTGGCTCCATCCAATGGAGTATACATATTACAAGTGTTAGAAACATTTTACACATTTTTTAAAGGTACTAAGCCATGACAAAATTATATAACTATCTCTGTGATCATGCTGCCCCAAAGAATAAAAGGGATGTGTCACTTTGAATTCAAAGTTAAAATATTAAAAACAAAGCCCACTAGCAAATGAGGAAATTGCCTTTATTTGTCAATTCCACTGCACTTTAAGCACATTACAAAGAACAATAAATGGACCCACTAGGAAGTACAATAGCTAGCATTCAACATGGCTCTATAAAAAAAAGTTTTACCTTTTAGAATAAGTGAATTAAAAGAAAGGAAATACAAAAAAGTAAAATGGTCTAGTCTGTAAAGGATGGTCTAAATTGTAAATGGTCTAGTCTGTAATGCAGCAGTGTTCTAAACAATGGCATGTGTCCAGCATTGACATATATTTGACAGCATGTAAACAGTCAGTTTTTAAATTTGTAGTTTTTAAGGCACAAACAAACAGAAGCAATACAGCCAGCTGATGCAGTGATTACAGCTTAACAAAGTGGAAGGACTACCATAAAACCACTGACAAGGTCACTGATGCACTTATTTAAAAAAGCCAGTTTATCTACTCCAAACCCACAGAAGAGATACTCATGCAAAATGTTACTGCTAGCTATGAAAGAAACAGAAAATGTGCAGTTTGCCTGTAAAGTGTGCAGGGGTGAGCCAGATTCAAGAATTGTGGCGCACATTTTTTTTGGTGCATCTTTAATATGGGGCTTGCGACACACTTTTGTTGGACTGAATGTGAAATGTACCACACGGTCCGACTGGGCTTTCCGCCCCTTTATGAGCATAAATTTGTGACACATCGGGTATAGTGCAGCTGCAGCACAAATGAGTGGTGTGCGACAGGTATGTGTCTCAGAGGCTTCTTAAATACACATGCAAGCAATATGAACGAGAAAGAATGTGCAACGTCCAACAGGAAACTGGCGAAGGGCCTTAATAAACGTGCCCCACTATCTTTGGAAAAGCTTTGCATATCAAAACTTTTTTACTTTCTTTATTTCATGACATGTGAGATTACAAATGTGAAAAAATAAGCTTTATTGTCATTTTTCTGATTTACGTTTTTTTAATAAGTAGTAAAACCAAATGCACTTTTACCAAAATATGTCATATATATATATATGTACAGCATCAATCTATCATCATTTCTCCAAGTTCAGCTATAAATGCAGAGGGTGCACTTTTGCAATTCTGCATGCTGTACACTAAGCCTTCCCTGCAGCTCCTTCTATATTCTGCCTTCAGGGAAAAGAAGAAGGACAATGCGGGCGCCACATGTGTGAGATCTATTTTCGATGTGTGAGTTTAGACAAGATCAGTTCCACTCACCTTTTCCGGTACAACACGTTAAAAGAGGTTTTTGATGAAGTATGAGTAAATCCGGCAGCCTTCCTGCTCTCCGTAGCCGTGGGCGTCTATGGAGCTTGCATAATAAGGTAATAGTGTTCTTCCAGGAGATTATTTTGGCGCCAAATACTCAGAATCTAAAGTTATATAAACTTAGAGTTCCTTTATTGGGTAAGACGCGTTTCAAGCCCGAACCGGGCTCTTCATCAGTTACACAAGGCCTTGTGTAACTGATGAAGAGCCCTGTTCGGGCTCAAAACGCGTCTTACCCAATAAAGGAACTCTAAGTTTATATAACTTTAGATTCTGAGTATTTGGCGCCAAAATAATCTCCTGGAAGAACACTATTACCATATTCTGCCTTCAGCTGACAGGCTGGAGGGCATCACATTTCAAATGCCTATATCTCCTGAACCCTTGCACCTAGAAACACAATGGGGCACATTTACTAAGGGCTTTGAGCCGCACTTTTGTTGGACTGTGCCTGTCTAAAGCGGCTTGAACCGGTATTTAAGAAGTGTCTTCACTGCTATTGTGTCGCACGTGAGCCTCTTGTGGTGCAGCTGCGCTGGCTTCCATGTGACACAAATTAGGGGGTGTGCAATATTTATTTTGCAAATTGTGTTGCGCCCCCTATGTTAAAGGTGCACCAGAAAAAAGACAGTGAACTCTTCGGGCCATTACGGGGAAACGACAAATTTATGATTTCTTGTTGCACGATCTTAGTGAATCGACGAAAGCAGCATTATACACACACAAATTTCTAAGTAGACGTGCCCTAATTTCTGGTGTCATTAAAAAGGAGAAACTCCCCATTAGTGTTATCTGGATTGTGTATCCAGAGATACAGTTACAGTTGGAAATAGAAAGCTGTATCTAAATTTTTTACTACAGTTTTAGTGAAGTATATCTTTGGTTCTGTGAAGCACCCATACACAATCCATATGTCATATTAATGTGGAGATTCTGTTTACTATGACATAAAAATTGTGTTTCTTGGTGTCAGGGTTTAGGAGATATAGCCGTTTGAAGTTGGCCACTATCAAGAGGTTTATGAACATAAGACATATATAGCCTGTATGGCAGTCGTGATGGGGTTAAGCATCATTTTAATGTGTGTGTCAATCACCTTTTGCTAGGAAATTATGGTTACAGGCATTAATGTTACTTTGACAACTACCAACTACCTGATTGTTGGTAGTTGTCAAAGTAGATTGTTGAAAAGCAATCATTGCAACAATATAAGGAGATGTCCAGGGTTTTAAAAAACATGGCTGCTACATGCCAGGAACAGCACCACAACAGATGGTGTCTGATTTTACCAGTCATCTTCATTCATTTTATTGTAACTGAGCTTCAATACCATACAAAGTCAAAGACCAGGTGCAGAGCAGATCCAAACATTTATGGTAAATCTAAAGCCCTACAAAAAGACTGCTTCCTCTTGTACTGTGCCCATAGCCATGTTACTGAGCTGTTAAAGGGGTATCCCCATAAAGACAAGATTCATAAATATAGTTAGGATAACAAAATAACACATTCTCTAATTCACTTTTATCAACAAAAATAAAGCATGTCACATGTATAATTCCAACCCATCTCTATCAGTCATGGTGTTTACAAGTTTGGCTGTCCCTGTATATGACAGGATTTTCTGACTATGGTCGGATTCCATATAGCTTCTCTTGTCTGTAAGGCTGCAGTGCTCACTGCCTCCTGCCTCTCCCTCTGCATTACAAGACCAGCCAAGACATGGTCTTTATCCAGGGGAGGGGAGGGGGGAGGCATATAGCCGAGATGACTCGGTGTGTAATATAGGTGAGTTAGCAGAACTGAGAGTGTCATTGTGTTTAATATCCATATCATGGATCTCATCATCTCTTATCTCTGATGTGTCTCACCTCTCTTTTCCTATGTGTCAGATACTAGTAGAATGTTCAGAAGCTAAATAAAAGTGTAGATAAACCTTACCCTGATAATCTAAGCACATTGTCAGCACACAGCATCTCATAACACAAAGGAAGTGTCTGCTCAGAGAGTCCCTGCCCACCCTCTGGAATTTTACACTGACCACCACTATGTTGTAGGAGCTGAAACAGTAATAAAACTAAGTAAAATTGTAGAGGTCAAAAATTATCTTTATTATGTAAAGATCACTAGGGGATTAAAATTTGAGAACTTTCTTTCATGGGCAAACACCTTTAACTTTGTATAAAGATGGCTTATGACAAGATAGAAAATCCAGAATCTAACTAACAAACATTGCAGGAATTGCTGTACATTGCAGTACAATGTGTGTATGAGACAAATAACACTATTTCTGGTCATTATGTTTATAATATTCCCTATTCCTATGCAGTGCACTTGTAGCTGTTGGGAGGATACTTTGCTCATGTAGATCTTTGCCCCTTATCCACTTTCTCTATTAAACTTCTATGCAATCTCACACTTCAGTGAGATTCTGTCTTGCTTGTTGTGAGATAAAAGTCAAAGAAATGGTTAGAGAGAAAAGCAGACAAAGAAGAAAGGAAGGAGGGAGGATAAGAGCGAAAATAATTGTACAAGGAAGCACTTTGCTCTCATAAAATACGTTACAAAGTTACTTGTACTACTGATCTATGAAAAGTTTTTTGAAAAATTAGCAACCATTCACTATACAGTAAATAAGTTATGTGCAAAATATAAGGAAGACAATTTGATATACATGGCATAATCAATTAGTTGTAAAGAACTAATATTTGTAAATGCAGATCTTAAATAGTTTTTCCTAGAACAATTTACAAATTCCTACATTATGCTGAATTGAGCAAAATTAAACTAAAAATTGCATTTTCTAGGAAATTGAATAATATAATGTTTATTCTATATAATTAATTAAGTAGTCCAGCATTTTATCATGGTGTGTGATTTGTTTTTGTTTTAGGAATGCATGTAAATTATCTTAATCTAAGAATTGTAGAGATATGCTAACATTCCAATAACTAATTTTGGTCTATGTCGTCTAATTGCTTGACTATGATGGTGAAAATTACTCCATTCTGGACACATACAGGAATAGGAATTATGAACACAAAATATCTTTTCCAATAATTGAATAAAGTTTAGCAAAAATCAGATGTCATCTGCATTTAGAACAGTATCTTACAAACTGCAAGATGTACAAGGCAAATAATTAATTTACTTGATTTATAATAGCTAGTAATTTCAAAATACATGGCACTTCAGCTCAATCCAAGAGCAAATATTGAGCAACATCTATCAGTTTAGGGGATGCTAGAATTAGTTTCTTCTGTCCATAATAATCCAACCATTAATGTTTTATGCTCTAAAATATTTAGCATATCTGAGTGACTATAGAAAGATGTCTCAAAAATTATAAATTTGCTATCTTTCCATGAAATGCACATTTCCTAAAAGAAGATGACACTAACAATGTAAATGTCAGCCTGACATTTTGCAAATCAATCGTTAGGTTTAAAGCTGACATCTATTACTGCTATTGCCAGTACCTATAGATCCATTGTGCTAACTGTGATAACATCAATCTACAGTGATCAGAACATGGTCCCATGGTTTGCAGAGCTTAGCAAAAGTTAAAAAACATGATATACGCAACAAGAAAATAAACTATACTTACAATACTTTATTCACAGTCTATGATAAAACTATAAAACTAAATGGCATATATAATGCAATTGCATTGTAAAACTCTTTTCAGATGTTTATGAATGGGGTCGAAAAAGTTTAAATTTTTGTATCATAACTAGAACAACATAGCCCTATAAGTTATTTAGAAAATCTTAACAGAAACTTGACAGACCCTTTAAAAATCAATGTGGTCTTTAAGCATTTGTAGTAGCTTTTTGGCATGGTAATACACTAAAAAGGTATGTAACCTTTTTAGTGTATTACCATGCCAAAAAGCTACTTTTTGTAAAATGTGTTATCTATATTTTTTTTTAAATATAATTAAATACAAAGAACATAAAATATCAAGAATGCATCCACAAACTAAAAATAATTATATGAATACCAATGTAAAAAATCATTGTCTTAGAATGTGTAACAATAAGGGGAATACACTGCACACATATTACAAATAGGGCATGGGTAATTTAAATGCATAGTCAAGAAAGAGTTTCACTTACTTTTGTAAATCTTTTTCAAAAAGACGTACAATATTGCATGTCAAGTAGGATAGGAAATGATTTCTGTTTGAGAGATGTCACAAAGTATTCATCTGCTCAAAGTCTTCTCATATTCTGGATCCTCCTTGGTTGAGGGATTTGTAGGAAGTCTTCATCTCTATAAGAGCCGTTGAGGTGCTAAGATCCACTGCT
This sequence comes from Engystomops pustulosus, assembly GCF_040894005.1. Classification (NCBI taxonomy): domain Eukaryota; kingdom Metazoa; phylum Chordata; class Amphibia; order Anura; family Leptodactylidae; genus Engystomops; species Engystomops pustulosus. The sequence goes on from NC_092415.1 coordinate 104,635,148, forward strand.
CTCCCTGAACTTGTACTACAGTGAGGAGCTGCTGGAAGATAATAGGCAATAGCCCTCCCTCATCTGCTCATCCTTTCGATGACTCTTGAGCTCAACCGCTTATTAACAGCAGCCAACCTATGCCCTGCCTTCTATATTTTTTTTTACAGGCAGAGAATTGCTGAGACTTCTGGTTGAGGTAACTAGTTCAATTTACAATTTCCATCATCTAGAAAGATTTAGATATACTAGACATACTAGGTTCTATCACAATAAATAATATTTAAAAAAAAAACATGCACTTTCATATTTTGCTGTTATCACTGGTTGGGCAGATTTACATGTTGATTTAGAGTTTTCTACATGCATTCATGAAAAGTACATAATTCTTTTTGGGTAAGCTGGGTCAGATTAAGGGTGGTGGAAGCTGCTGAGCGAAAAAACTGGTGGAGGCTCCCAATGATTTCTTTTGATGCAGTTTTATTGCAAAAATTATGTGTGAATGAACCAAGAACATATAAGAAGAGTTGATCATTCTAGTACTGTATACAAATCCTGAATGTGTTTCCTTATCAAGGATAAAAACACATCATCATGGTTGGTCTGTGGGTCCCAGTCAGTGCCCTTGATTATACTTACCTAGGTGAAACTTTGGTTTTATTCAGCGATATGGCCATGCCTCTGCATGTACTGTATATATTCCTGTACCTTTGACTCATTTGAGAGCTTCAGCCTTTCCCTGTTCTTAACATGCATATTACAACTTAATATTTCTGATTCCTTCAGTTCATTATAATGACATTACCCACACTAACTCTTTCTCTCAGTGCTTTTAATCAGTGCTCAGACAAGATCCGTCCCATTGAGAGACACAGGATGAGGGTTGGGGAGTGCAGGATGAGTCATAATATCCTGCTGCAGCTCCTCCTATTAATCAGTGCTCAGACAAAGATTGACAGAGAGTTTGCAGACAACACTAAAGTGAGTATCAGCAATGCTTAATCACTTGATGAACATTCAGATATTATTATTAAGGCAGTAAAGGCACATGGGCAACTTATGTGAAAGAGTCGCCAACCCCTTTAAATTTTCGCTAAGTATAACGTGATAATATAATATTGTTCAGTTCAACAATCAAGTCATTTAGATAAGCATTCCAGTGCAAACACTCAAAATAATATAAAAATGTTGACTAAGCACATTTATTTACATCACATTTTGCCATCTACCATCAAAATCATGCATGATAAACCAAGGAAACTTACTAATAGACCCAGGGCACTGTGACTTATATTTATTATCCATGGTCTCCTAAAATCAACTTTTATAATACTAATGAGCCTGGAGGGCTGTGGAGGTGTTACCAGAACCCCTCAATGCTGTAGCTTCACAGGTTGTTACAATGAGCAGAGCAGGTCTCACCTTCCCTTACTGCTAGATTACACAGATAGAGAGAGGAGGGATGGAGCAGGGGGTTGGGTAACAGATGTTCTTCTCTTTGTAACAGTTTGTGAAGCTAAAGCACCGAGAGGTTCTGGTAATGCCAACAGAGCCCTTCAGGCTTATTAGCATGATTTTAGAGTTGATCTTGAAGTAAGAAGGCCAAATATAAGAACATTACCACAACCAAGGTGCCTTGATCTATGAGTAGGTGTCCCTGGTTTATCATGATACATTTTTTGGTGAATTTTCTTTATATTATACGTTTCCAATATGTCCCTTTGGTTTTGCATATTATCTTTCAGCTATCCACCCTTAATCCCCTACAATGTGGTTTCGACTCTGTGCACTCTACTGAAACTGCTCTTTCTAAAGTCTACAATTAACTTCTCACCTCTAAATCCAAAGTTGACTATTTTCTCCTTGTTCTTATGGATCTCTTGACAGCGTTTGATACTGTGGACCACCAGCTCTTCCTCAGGATGCTTTGCTCCATTGGCCTGAAGGACACCACACTCTCTTAATTTTTTTCCTATCTCTCTGACCATACCTTCAGTGTCTCCTTTTCTGGATCTCTCTCTTCTCATCATCCTCCCACTGTCGGGGTTCCTTGGGGCACAGTCCTTGGTTCTCTCCTCATTTCCCTCTACACTGCCACCATAGGTCAAACAATCAGCAGATTTATTAATCTTTATGCTGATAATACCCAGCTATATACTTATGCAAATAGCATCGCAACTGACTTGCTGCAGAAAAACAGTGACTGTTTCTCTGCTGTCTCTAACATCATGTCCTCTCTCTTCTTGAAACTTAATCTTTCTAAAACTGAACTTTTTTGTTTTTCCACCATCTACTAGATGACCTAACCTTGATATCTCCATTACCATCTGAGATGTCCCCATAACCCTCAGGCTCTTGGGGTTGTGCTGGACTCCGACCTCTCCTTTGCAACTTAAATTCAATCTGTTGCTTGTTCTTGCCATATGTACCTTAAAAACATTTCTAGAATAATTTCTAAAATCCATTCTTAACACAGCTGCCAGGCTTGTCTTTACGGTCAAATGCCACATGGATGCCTCCAGTCTGTGCACTGGCTTACTATCTCCTTCCGAGTAAAGTTTGAATCTATCACCCTCATCCGCAAAGTTCTTCATAATGCTGTACCTCCCTATCTTTCCTCTCTTATCTCAGTCTATCGCCCAACCCTTGCTTTTTGATCCACTAGTGATCTTAAATTATTCTGTTCCTCAATTTGCTTCTGGGACCTATTTAAGTAAAGAAATGCAGCTTACTGCAATATTTCATAGTTTGTATGGTTGAAAAAAGACACTTGTCCATCAAGTTCAACCAAGGAAGGGATTGGGGGGGAAACAATTATATAACATAACCATCAATGTTATTTAGGTGTAAAAAGGCATCTAGAACCTTCTTGAAGCTCTCTGCTGTCCCTGCTGTGACCAGCGCCTGATGCAGGCTATTCCACAGATTGACAGTTCTTATAGTAAAAAAGCCCTGTCGCCTCCGGTGATTAAACCTTGATTTCTGCAAATGATGACAGTGCCCCCTCTTCTTTTGATTTGATTTAATCTGAAACAACTTACCACCATATTTTTTGTATGGACCATTCATATATTTAAATAAATTAATCATGTCCCCTCGTAGTCGTCGTCTCTTTTCCAGACTAAATAAATCCAGTTGTTTTAATCTTTCCTCATAACTAAGACCCTCCATAACCCTTATCATTTTTGTGGCTCTACGTTGAACCCTCTCCAGCTTGAATATTGTTTAATAGAGGCTAGATTGGTGATGACACATAAATTGCGATCCACCATCCCACCCTCCCTAGTGGAAAGGGCACAGGAAATGTTACAAATATACTACATGGAAGGGCTGATGGCAGAGTTGAATGACTTAACGGAGAAATTTCTCAAGGTACGGCAACTGTGGTTCCTCGTTTAGAGTACTCAGGGGATCCTTCGGGGATTTCTTTGTTTATGGATAGGAGCAACAGGGGACAGGAGCATGGTTCAAATCTTCCCTTCCCTATGCCCCCTGTGGAGTTCTGTACTCTGGCTTTTGAACTATACTGGAATGAAGAAGCGTTGATCGCAACTTTCAAAAAAGGGTTTTCTGGGCCGAATGAAGACGCACTGGCTGCATGTGACCTGCTGACTACACTGAGTTGTTTAATCTCTCTGGCCACTTAGATTGACATATGGTTTGCTGAGCGTTCTGAGGAGCAGCGTCTGGAACCACTGCAAGCCAGGTTTCAAGATTTTCCTTGCCTGGCTCCTGTCTTCCAAAGACTGTGTCTCCTACAGAGGAACCGATGCAAGTGTATAGAGCTCATCTGACCACCCAAGAGCATTCCAGATGAAGACAGGAGAACCTCTGTCTTTATTGTGCCAGCCCGGAGCACTTTCTTGGAACTTGCCCTGACCATCCTTAGCAACTGGGAAATGCACATACCTACTGTTTTTGGGAGAAGCATCCCTAGGTGAGAGCAAAGCTTCTCCGCATCTGAATATTCCCATTCTGCTCAGCTCTGGAACAGGTAGCCAGTAGTTCCAGATTTCTGCCTTCTTGGATTCCAGCACGGCAGGAAACTTCATGGATGCTGCTCTGCTCTCCCAGCATCATTTCCCTGTGGTCCGTTTCGAGTAGCCCCTGGTCATCTCCTCTGTCAGTGGCCAAATCTTCTCCGATACAGTCCGGTACTGCACCGAGTCTTTGTTCCTTTGACAAAGAGAACCTGTAGATGGGGGTCATACATACATCCTCTTCTCCTGCTGGTGCAGGCTTTTTCTTTGGCAAGAAAAAGGATGGGTCACTCTGTCCATGTATACGCCAAAATGAAAAGTGCCAATGAGAAGAGTCTTCCCTTGGCTATATTATCTCTGACAGAGATCTACAGATGGGTCGTGCTAAGTTGTATGCAGTTCTTCAAAGACCACGACTAGTAGGACTGCGTGCTATACAGGGATTCCTGGGCTTTGAAAATTACAGTTTGTCCCGCACTTCTCCTCTGTTGTTTCTCTCCCCAACTCTGGCCTCCGGCATCTGAAGAAGCCTTCTCTAAATTAAAGTCTGCCTTTGCCTCGACCCCAATTCTCACATGGCCTGGTACAGAGAAGCCTTTCCACCTGGAACTTTATGCCTCCTCAGTAGGAGATGGGGCACAGCTCACCAAGAAAGGGTCCAAATGCCGAACTTTCGCTTCTGGGTTTTTCTGTAAGACTTTCTGCTCCGCAGAGAGGAATTGCTCCATAGGGGACATAGAACTATTGGCGATAAAACTTGTTTTAGAAGAGTAGCTCTATATCCTGGAGGGAGCTCATTTCTGGTCTGCATAAACACAGATCACAAGAACCTCCTTTATCTCCAGATTGCTCAGTGACTCAATCCGCGACAAGCTCGCTGGACACTCTTCTTTTCCCGTTTCAATTTTCTCATCTAATTCTGTCGGGCTGAAAAGAACATCAAGGCTGATGGTCTTTCCCATGCCTCAAATGTCATTGGGGAAGAACCGGATCCTTCCTTCTGAGCGACTGTTGGTGGCCACTCCAGTGGACCTATGGCAGCTACCTCCTGGGAAGACCTACATCCGACCTGATCTTCAGATGGGAATTCTGACTTAGGGACATTGCTCATGTGTGGCGGGGCACCTTGTGGTGCAGCACTTTGTCGCCCTCATTTCCCCTACTTTGTGGGTTTCTGTGCTTCCTGTGCCCAAAATAACCCATCTTGTCTCAAACCTGCTGTTCTTCTTCAGCCGTTGATGATACCCAGCTGCCCATGGACTTGGACTTTATCACGGACCTTGCACTTTCTTCTGGTAATACCGTCATCTAGGTAGTAACTGACCGGTTTTCAAAAAAGCTCCATGGACTCCCACAACACGTTGTTTCTGACTGGGGGGTTCAGTTTGTTTCTAAATTCTGGCAATCCCCATGCAACCAGTGTCAAGTGAAATTGGACTTTTCTTCTGCCTATCACCCACAGTCTAATGGTCAAGTGAAAAGAGTTATACAGGTTCTGAGCTGCTATCTCTGCCATTTTGTCTCTGCCCATCAGGACGGTTGGTCCACTCTGTTGCCATGGGCAAAGTTTTCTTCTTACTTCCTAGATCCTGCATCGGCTAGTTCTGCACCACTTTTCATTGTTTATGGACTGAATCCACATGCTCTTCTTCCTCTACCAGTTTCCTTGGACGTTGCTGCCATTGAGGAATCCTTACTGCAAGCTCCAGGCCCATAAGAAAAGCAGGCCTCTCCAGGTGACAAAGGCTGGTTGTCCTCCAGGTATGTCCGCGAAAGATCCCTGGCTACAAACTTGGTCCACGTTTCCTGGGTCCTTTGGAGGTGCTGAGGGACATCAATTCTGTGGCCTACAAGGTGCGCCTTTCTCCCTTTCTTTACGTGTCATCCTGAAGCACTTCTTCTGCCAAGTTCCTCCTGGTGCTCCTGAGGCTGATTCCACCGACGTCTTCGAGGTAAATGAGATCCTAGACATCAAGACGTTGAGAGGTAAGAGGGGTTCGGGCCTGAGGGGAGATTTTGCGAGCCGGAGGACAATATCCTGGACCATGGTCTCCTGCACAGATCTCTCCAGCTCAAGAAGAGGGGGAGACCAAAGGGGAGGGGGGTAAAGTTGGGGGCTGACCCGTGCCGCTCTCTGTGCTTTTAAAAAGGAAAGCAGATTGTGTCCTCTCCTAGTCAGTTTAAATAACTTGTCCTTACTGCTTCTTCCTACAAGATCCATTTTGTGGAGATTCTGTTCACATCGCCTTTAGCGATAGATACTGCAACTTTTCTAATATTTACAATGACAAAAATAATGTGGGTAGCATTGCTATTTTGTATAACTAGCATACATGCAAGCCAATATGAAGAGCATGGTAATGGAAGGTATTCCATAACAGAATAGACTAACTTAGCCTGATGGGGGGCATGGCATGGCTATGGACGGGAGCAGACGTGCTTCAAATTAGCTCCCACACTAACCTGAGCTTTTCTGTGCCTGCATTGTCACTCAGCATCGCTGCACTTCCACACATGGACCCAAAGAAGAGGAAATAGCTGCAGAACGCCTGGAACCCTGAATTCCGGGAATCGACAAGGGGTATTGGATGGTATCTGACACGCTGCCATGCCACCGCTGTTAGATCTTCTAGAGCCAACATAGCAGCAACCGACATCTCTCATGGGGCCTCCCACAGAGCACTGAACCCTCCACCCACCCAGACACATCGTGCCCCCCCTACCAGTTCCTCGAAGGTAGGAGGCAACAAGGTCCGGAGATGCCACACCTCATCCACAGAAAATGGGCGCCACACACATGGGGCTTCCCGCCTCGCAGGCCAGACAGCCCTCATGCCACCCAGGACACCAGGATAACCCATGACCCCGAACCCAGCCGGGACCCACAGAAAAGACAAGGTACTGTACCGGGGGAACAGGCAGGACCTCCCATAGGTGGTATGATGGATGGGTCCCCCACCCCCCCACTGCTACCTGCATGAACGGAGCAGGGAGAAACCACCAGCCTACAGGGCTTCCCATACACTGAGATTGCACCCCACACTGCTTCCTGATACAGATGGAGGTACATCAGCCCTCCTGCCCCAGCGATGCAGAAGACCCAGTACACGAAGCCCTCCTTCAGCAAATGTTCACCCGTGATAATAACACAGGGCCACACAAGTTAATGAAGCCAAGGCCCACATCAGGAGGGCACCCTAGTCAAGTGGGGACATATACCCCCCTCAGTGGGTCAAACCCCACCCTGCCTCAGGGGAGTACCCATGCCCTGGACTGCGACCGATCTGTGGATACCCAGGGACAGCCACCCTCTGTTGTGAGCATCCTCACACAGCCTCTTCCATCATCACCGCTACAGGCAGCCTCATGGGACCCCCTCGCCCATGCCTCTCACCTGCACTCTCATGCCATATCTTTGTGACCACACAGCCCCAGAGAGGTTATCCACACTGCACACACACCACTATTTGTCAATAGCCCTATGTGCTCTTCTTCTTCTCCACCAGTCTTTATGTCACTATCATTTGATACCCACCAAGCCACATTGTTGGCCCAGGTGCTGGAGGGACTGGCTGAATTGAGTAATTTCAATCTGAGAGCCAAAAGAAGATATGGAGTGCTATGTACAGTCCTACGAATAGTCCTACGGCGCTAAGGTGGCTGTCCTGAGGGCAGAATTGCAGCAGATGCAGGCCAGGACAGAAGCAACAGAAGATGCTCAGGTGACTTTACGAGATCAGGTTCACTCCCACTGGCAGGGTTCTCAGAGGGGATGCTGATGCTGGGTGGGGACTTCAATCTCCCTTTAAATGTCAAACTCGACACCTCTTCAGAGAGAAGCCATGCCTCATTGTGGCAGCTGTAAGGTAAGGGTTTGCCTTTACCTCCCTCCCTTCCCTAAACAGTTAAGTGAGCTGTTTAGTAGTTATATTTATGCAGTATTACATTCAGCCCTTTGCAAGCACCCACAAACCTGAACATATTGTCAAATAAAATGAGACACCCGCGGGAACAATATGTGCCCTAAAGTAGGCAATAATCACATTGCCCCCACACTGTAACCAATAGTCTCAGTATCCCCACACAATAGCTACAGTGTCAACTAGTAGCAAGTAGTCACAGTCACTGCCCCGCAGTAGCCAACAGTCATAACTTCCGCAATAGCCAATAGTTACATTGCCCCACAGTAGCCAATTGTCACAATCTTTTCTGTAGCCCCCTCCTTATTATGACCACTTTCTGTACAAGCATCCTCATAAGGACAAGCCACAGAAAAGGGGTCATTATAAAATGTGGGCTACAGATAGGGCTTCAGCCTCCTCACTTATTATGGCTCCTGTCTAGCCGCTGATGTATTACCCCTTTGTTCAAATCACCACCCAAGCTTCATACTTATTTAAGCTGTGGAAAAATACAAACATGCTTATCTTTCAACCTTCCACTGAATCAGTGTTCTTCTCCCTCTCTGTGCAGTGGCTGTTAATGGCTCTGAATCCAGCAGATGCAATGATGTCATCAGATTTCATCTGCTGTCTTTAGAAATACGTGCAAAGAGGACTGTATCTGCTGCTTTTTGGTCAGGGAAAGATGAGTATCAGAGTACCGATGGGGAGACTGAGCAGATATCACAATACTGTGGGCTGTCCTATAGGCCTTTTATTTGATACCTAAGGACTAAGTCTACAACATTTTTTCACAATGTTGAAGATGGATGATAAATTTGATCTATCTTAAGCCTATCTGGTAAAAGTTTGAAGCAATTAAAGTTGGCTCACTTTGTTCGAGAATTTTGATGCGATTTTTGCACACATAAAATTCATCCCTCTTTGTAGGAAGTGACACCTTATTTTGAATAAGGAAAAAAAATACACTGGGGCACATTTACTAAGGGCTTTGAACCTGTTTTCTGATGGTCTTTGCACTTTCTTTTAGGTGTAAACTGCTTGCACAGATCTTTAAGAAGTGTTTGCGCCACTATTGTGGCACAGCTGCACTAGGCACCATGCGACACAAATTAGGGGGCGTTCTGGTGCTCAGTCTGATCATGCGCGTGATTTAACATGTAAAGTTTGTTGCACGTCGTATGTTAAAGGTGCACCACAAAAAAGTTGATGGACTCTGTTGGGCCAGTGCAGGGAAGGGAAAGATTCATGGTTTCTGGCGCAAGTTCTTAATGAATCTGGCGCACCGAGCATTATATACAGGCAGAGCACTTTTAGTACAGTTTCTCACATTCTTAGTAAATGTGCCCCAATGTATAATAAATATTATAAATTGCATTATATATTGTAGCTTGAAAAACATTTGGTGAATAATACTTTTATCTTAAATCATCTCAAAGGACTGGGTGTCATTCTCCCCATCTATAGAAAAAGATCTTTAAAAAGGGCCTAGTTGACATCTTATCACTAAATAATACGGATGGTTACATAATTGTATAGAACTGTTTTCCCTTGCATCCCTTCCTAGTTCTTGCCCTTTGCCTTCCTTGCCTAAAATTGATTGACATTTGTCTTTTTCAATATGTAGGCCTTGGTAGTTTTATCACAAATTAAGGAAAAATTGTGGCACATTTTAGCTTAATTCAGCTCCCAATAGGTTTGAAAAGCAGTTAAAGGACCTATGAAAAGAAGTACCCTAATTCTTAAAATGAATGCATTAATGAGCTAAAGTTGTACACAGTTGAACTGGGCCCCTGAACCAGGTATAAACCAAGAACATCTGTATAAGAAGACTGAGATGAAAAATAAACACAGCAGGTATCAGGCATTTTTCAGACACTGAATCAAATCAGATAAATCTTTCAAATTCGTGGTTAAAGGCAAAGGCATGTTATTGATACTAAGGCTCAGGCAGGTGGGTTGGGTGAGGAAAAATTTAAATATTTATGGAAAATTAACTAAGTGAGATACGATCTTTTTATGGAAAATCTGTGTTTTAGAACACTACAGTATATATATATATATATATATATACAAGAGCAACATTGGTTCAGATCCAAAAGGAATCTTTTGAAAAATTTGAAAAAGCTTATACAAATCAAATCTTGGGTGATTGGCTCATCTATACTGCCACTATGGGGCAGATTTGTCAAGCTATCTGAAAGTCTGAATATTTCTAGTTGCCCATGGCAACCAAACACAGCTCCCCTTTAAAATATTCATGAGCACTGGTAAATTGAAAGCTTAGCTGTAATTGGTTGGATTTTATGGTTGGTTGGTTAGTTGGTTGGATTATATGTCCGAATAAACCCTTTAATCTCGACAGTTTATAACCTTTTTTTCTGTAGCTGCAATAGCTGAAAACTAAAATTTTTTCAATATACATTCATTACCCAGTTGCAGCTGTTTCTCTACTAATTCTCTTCTATCATCATGTCTCATTCCTCTCCTTTAAGCTTGGCATTCTAGTTGCTGAGAAGGATTTTACGAATAGGGAACAAGAGATGAAGTCTACTAATTGAGAGGTCACAGAAGCAGGGAAGTAACTAGGTGAGGTTGGGCCCCAAAGCAAACATATAAATGGGCCCCCTTTTCCACTTGAAATTTTCTACCTTTTGCCACATTTCAGGCTTCAAACAAAGATATCAAATTGTAATTTTTGGTGAATTCACAATTGTGAAGAGTAACAAGATTTAATACTAGCTGCAACTCCCAGCATGTCTCTTAGCTGAAACAAAATAGAATGGGTTAACAAAAATATGTTATATGTATCTATAGACTGTCTCTGTCACTAACTGTCTCTGGCAGTCTCTTTCAGTGACTGTCTCTGATAGTCTCTTTCAGTGACTGTCTCTGATAGTCTCTTTCAGTGACTGTCTGTCTCGGGCAGATATTATTTGTCCCCTTTACTTTCAGTGCAGCAAACTCACTCCAGAAGTTCCACCTGTGTGTAATGAAGTCTCCGTATAATTACACCTGCTCTATGATAGGCTCTATGACAGGGTTCTGTTTAAAGCGCAGACAGCATCATGAAGACCAAGGAACACATCAGGCAGGCCCATGATACTGATGTGAAAATGTTTAAAGATGGATTTGGATACAAAAAGATTTCACAAATTTTAAATATCTCGAGGAGTATTGTGCAAGTGATCATATTGAGATGGAAGGAGTATCAGACCACGGCAAATCTACCAAGACCCGGCCGTCCCTCTAAACTATCATCTCAAACAAGGAGAAGACTGATCAGAAATGCAGCCAAGAGGCCCATGATCACTCTGCATCAACTGCAGGGATCTACAGCTGATATGGGAAAGTCTGTCCATAGGACAACTATCAGTCATACACTGCATAAATCTGACCTTTATGGAAGAAAGAAGACGAAAGCAATTTCTCAAAGATATCCATAAAAAGTCTAATTTAAAGTTTGCCACAAGCCACCTGGGAGACACCAAACATGTGGAAGATGGTTCTTTGGTCAGATGAAACCAAAATCGAAATTTTGGCCACAATGTCAACCGATTTATCTTCCAACAAGAATTTCAGTATCTTGATGTGCAAAACTGATAGAGACCTGATACCCCAACGACTTGTAGCTGTAATCGCAGCAGAAGGTAACGCTACAAAGTATTAACTTAAGAGACCCAAATTTTTCAGTTTATCATTTTTTACAAAAGAAATATCTAATATACGAGGGCGGTTCAATAAGTACCCGTGTTTTTTTTTTATTTTTCAACATAGTCCCCTTTTGGAAAGATACACTTCTCCCAACGTTCCTGCCATTTTGAGAAACCTAAATACCTAGAAACTGCCCTGATCATACACACAAATGGAGGTTGTTTGATTTTAGAGGTATTGACAGGGTGATGCTTGGTGCAAGAGAACGTGATTTTCATAGAATTATTGCTCAATATGTATGCAAATGGTTTGTTACATTGCAAATTGCAACTGAATTAAATGTGATTTGCAACAAGTAGATTCCAATTGCATCACAACATGGATACCCCAACATATCCTGCTCTTCTCCCACTTGCTGGTTTCTCCCATGTTATTTAAATTCTCTATAAACTCGACATCTCATTTTCCAGAAGATATATTTTTCACTAAATAATAGTAAAAACATTTGGACTAAATGTGATTTTTCAGGTATTGTGTTTTTTTCATCGGTTAGCTGTGGCCAGCATGGCACAGTTTTAAATATGAAAAGATATGTAGCGCCATCTGCTGGGCTAAGCTGTGACACTAAGTGAGCATCATATATCAATGGCTATCTAGTTCTGGGCCCAGCCTGGGACTTGTATGACAAATTCACTGTGTACCAAATAATGTTTAGGGTGTCCTAAAAATGACCTTTTATTAATTATGCATTAAAAATAATCTTAGTATAAAATAATACTGCAGTAATTATTTTCTTTCTGTGGGCATGCAATATCTTAGGGCAATCTGTCGATATACAGGTAGTCCCTGGGTTACGTACAACATAGGTTCCATAGGTTTGTTCTTAAGTTGAATTTGTATGTAAGTCAGAACCATATACTTTATAATTGTAGCTCCAGGCACAATTTTTTTGGTCTCTGTGACAATTGGATTTAAAAAATGTTGGATTGTCATAAGAACCAGGATTAGCAATAAATAATAATTATAATAATTACAGACACCTGTGATAACTGTTACAGCTGTTTATTGTAGCCTAAGGCTAAAGTACAGTAAATTACCAACATCCAGAGGTCCGTTTGTAACTAGGGGTCGTCTGTAAGTCGGCTGTTCTTAAGTAGGGGACAACTTGTATTTCTGATAAGGTAGGCTAAAAACTGGTATCTATATGCTATATCTATTCAACCCAACAAGTGTCACCCATTGAGACCATTTGGAGAAGCACAATCAAACTGATAAATCCAATCTCATAGATTGTAAACTCTGGCGAGCAGATCCCTCAATCCAAACGTTATTAGTCTGTAATGTCTTATTTTATTTGTATTTGTACCCCATGATCTGTACAGCGCTGTGGAATATGATGGCACTATATAGATAAAGCATTATAATTACAGACTGTGCCAACTTTCTGTAAAGCAAATTGTCCCAGTCCCCACCATGTTTAGGTGGCCTCACAGGATACGGGAAGTGGATATGCCTGCAGTCTCAATTATAACTAGCATATAATTATAACGCATATGTCAAGCTATTGACTTTTGTGCAAAACATGTCCCGCATGATCCTGTATGCGGCATTTCAATGGGTAAATAGTTTTCCAGTTCATAGGGCATGAGCACAATGGCACATATATCACCCCTTGCGTTCTGCAGTCAACATGGTTTCTAATAAGGTAATCCTTGCCAATTCTAACACATAGTACAATGTCTCCATTTCTGAAATGCCAGTAGACATTACAATGTTGGCATCTAAATGTGCCATCACGTCTCATTTCATACAGCCAGTTGTAATGAGAAGCAGGTCAAGGCAGCTATGGACTAATTTGTTCCGAATAATAATAATTCCTTTATTTATACAGCACACACAGATTCCACAGTGCTGCACAGAGCTTGCCAAATCAGTCCCTGTCCCCATGCAGCTCACAATCTGTATATAGTCATGTATAAGCCAAGTTTTTCAGCACAATTTTTGTGCTGAAAACTCCCCACTCGCCTTATACTCGGGTATATAAAAAAAATAAATGAAGTACTTACCATTTCGACACCCTGGGTAGCTCCTCTTCGGTCTTCATGCGCACGGGTACAGGCTCCAGGTCCGCGACAGCTTTGTGTGCACGTCCCGGCAGCGCACAATTGTGCTGACCATACTGGAGGTTGGCAGGCTATATACTACACTGGGCTGGCTGGCAGGATATATACTAAAGGGGGTGGCTGTCAGCCTATATAATTAAGGGGGCTGATTCATCTATGACTAAGGACCTGATGGTCTGAAACGTGTCAGATGTAGATGTGTATGGCATCCTAATCTTTGCATCTGCCCACTGCCTGTATTGTACCTATTTTTGGATGAATAAAGCTGCACAATTTTAACTGATTTTTTGAGTGCCGATCAACTTATTTTATTTTTTTTATCTATACCTACTGGAGTGAAAGACCCTCCTCTGGATTGTGCACCTAATGGTAAGCGAACCTGACCCATTCCTTACCTATCAGCTATATACTAAAGGGGGGTGGCTGGCAGGCTTTATACTTAAGTGGGCTGATTGTATACTAAAGTGGCCTGGCTGACTATATACCACAGGGGGGCTAGTTATATACTACAGGGGGCTAGCTATATATTACAGGGTGCTGGCTGGCTACATACCACAGGTGGCTGGTTGGCTATATACTACTGGGGGCTGGCTGGCTATATACTGGGGAGACTGTGACCAATGCATTTCCCACCCTTAGCATATATATCTAGTCAATAGGTTTTCCCAGTTTTTGGTGGTAAAATTTGGTACCTCGGCTTCTACTCGGGTCGGCTTCTACTCAAGTATACACTCACCGGCCACTTTATTAGGTACACCATGCTAGTAACGCGTTGGACCCCCTTTTGCCTTCAGAACTGCCTAAATTCTTCGTGGCATAGATTCAACAAGGTGCTGGAAGCATTCCTCAGAGATTTTGGTCCATATTGACATGATGGCATCACACAGTTGCCGCAGATTTGTCTGCTACACATGCATGATGCGAATCTCCCGTTCCACCACATCCCAAAGATGCTCTATTGGATTGAGATCTGGTGACTGTGGGGGCCATTTGAGTACAGTGAACTCATTGTCATGTTCAAGAAACCAGTCTGAGAGGATTCCAGCTTTATGACATGGCGCATTATCCTGCTGAAAGTAGCCATCAGATGTTGGGTATATTGTAGTCATAAAGGGATGGACATGGTCATCAACAATACTCAGGTAGGCTGTGGCATTGTAACAATGCTCAATTGGTACTGAGGGGCCCAAAGAGTGCCAAGAAAATATTCCCCACACCATGACACCACCACCACCAGCCTGAACCGTTGATACAAGGCAGGATGGATCCATGCTTTCATGTTGTTGACACCAAATTCTGACCCTACCATCTGAATGTTGCAGCAGAAATCGAGACTCATCAGACCAGGCAACATTTTTCCAATCTTCTACTGTCCAATTTCGATGAGCTTGTGCAAATTGTAGCCTCAAAGTTCGACGTACTGTGCGTTCAGAGATGCTCTTCTGCCTACCTTAGTTGTAACGGGTGGTGATTTGAGTCACTGTTGCCTTTCTATCAGCTCGAACCAGTCTGCCCATTCTCCTCTGACCTCTGGCATCAACAATTTCCGCCCACAGAACTTCCACTCACTGGATGTTTTTTCTTTTTCAGACCATTCTCTGTAAACCCTAGAGATGGTTGTGCGTGAAAATCCCAGTAGATCAGCAGTTTCTGAAATACTCAGACCAGCCCTTCTGGCACCAACAACCATGCCACGTTCAAAGGCACTCAAATTACCTTTCTTCCCCATACTGATGCTCGGTTTGAACTGCAGGAGATTGTCTTGACCATGTCTACATGCCTAAATGCACTGAGTTGCCGCCATGTGATTGGCTGATTAGAAATTAAGTGTTAACGAGCAGTTGGACAGGTGTACCTAATAAAGTGGCCGGTGAGTGTATATGGTAATCAACCTAATATTTTTACCTCTGCAATATGTTACAGATAACCTGTCTGCAATCCTTTTTCCCAAATCTGAGTCTGCTTTCAAAAGTCTTGCAGACACCTCTTGCAGAAGTCTTGAAGACACCTTTTCACGGCTAACTGGTGCCATTTATTCTGTCTCCTCCTGTTCCTCCCTTCTCCCTGGTGTAAGCAAATCCATACTTTTTTTTCCTCTCACCAAGTTCTGTGCTTGGTCTATGATCCCTACTGGATATCCACTATTAACAAACCTAGCACTCAAATCATGTGCCTGTGTCTCATAATCAAGTAGATGGCAATAGTTCCTTCCAAGAAACTGTCCTGTAGGTATACCTGGCTTTAGTGGCGCTGGTTGACAGATTTCCTCCCATTAGAGTCTACTCGTGGCAGTGGATTTTCTATGAAACTTTGTACATAGATTTCCCTCTCCCGTAAGATTTTATAATGGCGAGATCCAAGAAAAAGAGAGTTTCACTGATCTCGCTCATAAACCGCTGCCTCAGTTCATTCCAGTTCAGATCCACAACAAACAGGTGAAACTCATGTCTTGTGCCCAACCATTGAAGTAGTATATCTATATAACAAATCCAGATGGGGATACCAGATACTAGTATTGTTTTTTTACTCCACTCATTCCAAAAGCAATAACTTTTTTATTTTTACGTTTACAGAGATGTGTGAGGACTTGTAATCCTCACCGTTTTTTCAATTTCTGAGGCCAATGATTTTTTAACTCCATAGAAGGCATAATTTTTTTGCGGTACACATTTTTATTTATATAAATTTGGGACCCATATGGCTGTGTGATCATTTCTTATCCAACTATTCATAGATGGAAAATGGTGAAAAAATGTTGATTCGGACATTTGGGCGCTATTTTTCGTTACAGTATTTATGGGCAGGAGTAATCTTTTTTATATTTTTATAGAACATGATGCGACAATAATTAACATAGTTTCATAGTTTCATAGTTTCTACGGTTGAAAAAAGACACTTGTCCATCAAGTTCAACCAAGGAAGGGAAGGGATTGGATGAGGAAGGGATTTAGGGGAAACAATTCTATAGAACATAACCATCAATGTTATTTAGGTGTAAAAAGGCATCTAGGCCCTTCTAAATCATGTTTATGATTTAAACTTTAATTTTTTTTTTACTATTATTTTTTACCCTCTAGCACTTTAACCCTGCAGGGTCTGATTGCACATACTATATACAGCCATATTACTGTATTGCAGTATGGAGCAATTTTACTGATGGTCTCTAATAGCCTGCCATTCGGAGGGAATTGGAGATCATTATACATGGCAAACTTACAAGTCTCAAAGAGACTGTAGGCTGCCATGGCCACCAATTGCCACCCTCCGATGACATCACTCGAGCGGAGATTGGCCATACAAGATGTAGGCACCCATCAACAGCAATTTTAGGTGCTTTGGTCAAGTTTGAATCCAACACTTAACATGTTAACTGCCACGGTGCCTGCACAGGACGCAGCAGTAACAGGTGGGTGTCAGCAGTATTATACAGCTGACACCCGCTGTGTATGGACAGAGCTCAGCATGTTAGCGCTCTCCATACACCACCTGCAGCATCAAGACGTTATAGTACATCCTGGTGCGCGAAGGGGTTAAAAAAAATACATATTTATATACTCAGACATGTGAGTTACAATCACACAGTATATACACACACACCATATATTCATACATACAGCATATACACACAAACATCAAATATCCACATACAATAGCATATACAGACATACATCTTATGCACACACAGCATATACACCACACACACACACACACACACACACACACATACAGAAAATTCATACCCAATACACATCCAATACCCTAGATGCCGGGGTTCCCTTACACTGTGGACCCCATTGTAGCTGCTTTGGCTGTAGCTATGCCCCTGGTAGGAACAAAAGAAAGGCCTTTCTTCCAGACACTAATCTCGTGTCTTCAAGAAATTCCCTTCACACTCACTTCTCACTGATCAGATATCGAGATATGGAAAGTTTTGTTCTAAAAAATCTACTCTTTAAGTACCACCCATGGATCTCCTTCCACTTCTACCACGCCTACTCCTATTTCCAGTACCTACTCCTATTTCCAGTACCTCAATTGTTAAATTTTTCTTTTCAAAATTTGGATTGTAAGACACAGTCCGGAGTTTAATATTCTTTTAAATATAAAACACTATGAAGATGCAAAAACATTCAAAACTTTGTGGTTCTTTTTCTCATTACATTTCTTATCTCATTCACAATGAAAAGTCAATGGTAAACATAACTATATGATCCCAGCACTTAAACATGGTGTTCAATATCAAATTACCACCAGGACATAATAAGGTGATGACATGCAGGTAAATATGGGATGTAACTATATTACCGTATATACTAAGTAGGCAATTCATATAATATATGATAATACATTTTCTCAGTTTTCTTAATGCGTAATGCTCTAAAAAGATTAGGTGGGTTAGGTAATATTGAAAGCACGACTATGCATGCACAGATACAGATATAATATAGATAGTACCTTTATTCAGCTGACACAGAAGTTTGCAGGAGAAGTTTTTTACTGTCTTTATCCCCTTTGGATACTGCCAGTTTATGTAATTGTCTAGGATTCACAGTGTTCAGTACTGTGGCCAATACACCGCACAGCAATATTTGCTTTGTCTACGCATTCCTTTGTCATACCAGTCACAACTTACTTCTGCCTGGTCTGTGCAGTCTATATCGGCACTGAGGGTGTTATTTTCCACAGTAAATTACAAAGAGTTTAAAAATTGATGTACTTTGTCATTATAATTCCAAATCCAGATGTTTACGTTTTAGTGACAATATCCTTAAATGTGTTTTATGTATTTTGTTTAAAGAAATTTTTCCCTAATGGTATAAATTAAAAAATATTGCCCTTTTTCTTCTAGATGGCAATGTATGACCATTTTCTTCTAGCCTGCTGTGTAGTTGCATTGCAAACATTTGCACCATCCTACTGGATTTTCTAAAGCAGTGGTCCCCAAACTTTTTGTATTCCAGGGTAAAAATTGCATACCCACCAAAGACATGTATAACCCCAACCCATATCATTTGTCATTTTCTGCAGCCCTTCAATCTAAAATGCTCCCTTTTCTGTTTCTTCCTTTATAATGCTTCTACCTTTTCTGTAGCCCCCCTTTATATGGCTCTCTTTTATGTAACCCCCTCCTATTACTGTAGCCTTCTTTATAGTGCCCAATTTTTGTAGCCCCTCCCTTTTCTACCACACATACTCTAGTACAGGTCCACCTGAGTATAAGCCTAGGAACCTGATTTTACCACAAAATAAACTGAGAAACATTGACTTGAGTATAAGCTTAGTGTGGGAAATGCACCCACTACTCATTAACTAAATGTCCAGCAGCCTCCCCTCATTAATAAAATGTCCAAATCAGAGAGCCTCAAAAACGCACTGCCCCCAATAATAATTTCCCCTGCCCAACCCCATAGGAATGTCCTCAGCACAGCCCCCTTAAAAATAAAAATCTCTATACTTCCCTCCAACCCTCCTCTTCTCCCCACAGCTTCCTGGCAGATGTCCAGTGCCTGTGCGCACGCACTTTGATGCAGCCAACTACGCATAGTGTGTGCGCATATGTGGTGCAAATAGAAGTGCCTCTGGTGGAAAGCCACGGGGCAAAGAAGAACCTGGAAACGTAGAGAGAAGAGAAGCTTCGGAGGCAAGTATACAGTTTTTCTTTTTAAATTCTTTTGGCACTCCGGCCCGGTGGTTGGGGATCACTTTTCTGAAGAACACTCAGATTGATAATAATCCGGTACTCCATCCGGGCTTTGGTCCTGGGTTTTAGTATAACCCACAGGTGCAGGTCACAGGACTCGTTAAAGCCTGATTTAAACTCCAAACCAAAAACAGTAGGAGAGGCAATACCTGGAGAGCTTAATGCTGGACTGTGTTCGAGTGACTCCTGATATACTGCTGACCAAAAGCGGGCGCTTGGCAGCTAGGTGCTTGTATAGACAGTACTCAGAGAAGTAGGATTTGTTTTTGTTTACGCCTCTGCTGACGCTAAATTTAGGTTGTTTGACTGCAGAGTGTGAATAAAACACTTGATTTGGACTATATCCTGCGTTTGTCCCTGCTTTCTGCACTACCAAGCGTCTACCAGAGCAAATCCCAACAACTCACAAAAAAGTGTTACATATGCCCTGGTAGAAGCCATGAAGGCAAAACTCTGAGTCAGGCAGGAGCTTGGCGTGCTTGGAATGCAAGAGAATAAAGAGTAACCCTGACCTTTTCTGCCTGTGAGGTAGCTCCCTTGTTTCCCTTTTCCTTTAGAAGAATGTTTTTGTCCCTTATCACTCCAAGAGGAAGATTTACTCTAAATTGGTTTTGTCTCTTAAAATCAGGTTGTAAGGGTTTCAGATAAATATTTATTCTGTCAAGTATGCAGAGAAATGAGTATCAGGGAACAGGCATAGAATCGAGGTACAAGCTCAGGAACAGGTTCTTGGCTTCTAAATAGAGTCCGTTGTTCCGGATCAGGCCAGGATACAGGGTTACCAATACGGTTAAGATACAGGGTACCGGCTCAGATACAGGTTCCAGTTCAGACTTGAGTTCAGGGTACTGGCTCAGGCTGGATACTGACATAGATACAAGTTCAGGGTTTCCGTTCCAGAAGAACAGAAAAAAACAGTAGTAGTATAGGACACAGGAGAAAGTATAACAAGCCCTGAGTGAACTTAGCCCTGGGAATTTATCCAACCCCAGCAACTGACTACTTCAGCGGCGTAACAAGGAGAGGCAGGGCCTTATTTTAAAAAAATATACATATTTGTATGCCCACACATGCAAGTTACAATCACACATTTTTACACTCATGCACACACATACAGTGCCATATAAAAAAATATAAAGCATGTTGTCACTAACCCGCCTCACCGGAGTTCACACACGGGGATACCTACTCTATGGAGTCCCAGAATTTAGCCCTTAAGCTCCGCCCACTTCCACAAAATGGCGTCCTTACGCTAAATTTACTCCACAGAATTTCAGTCCCAGCCAATCCGCACTGCCACCACCCACGAGTTACTTACGCAAAGAAGGCCGTAGGCACCTCAACCACACAGCCAATGCACCCTGATGAAAACTCAGCACATGCACTCACTACTTACACAATATTACAATTATAAATTCACACAGAACATGCAATCGCTTACTACATGGACTATGCTAACAATGACCTATGGTAACGTGATTCCCTTCAGAGACTCAGATTCTTTAAGGCTACAAGCCGAGACTAATTAAAAAGTTTTAAAAGTTTTTTTTTACATAAAAATGCAGCACACTCAAAGAATTCAATTGTCAGATAAAATAAAAAAGGATTAAAACAATACACATACAATACTTACAGTTAGGGAAGAAAGAAACAAAAAAACTCTTGCTAGTGAAATAGGAAGAAATTCTTTGGTCCCCAAAACCCCATAACTTTTGATTGAAGATGGCACAATTGTGCCATGGCTTCCAACCAAATGGGCACGTTATTCCCATTAACCCCCATACCAAACTCGGGGTGTCTTAGCCTAATATCAGGGGTGTTCTGCTATTGGTTGCCTCCCATTGCAGCTAACATTCTGGTTTTCGCTCCAGGAGTGTGTCTAGACCCCATAACTGTCCTGTGTAACTGGGGACCCATAATTATGAATTATGCCCCAGTTATGGACAGCTATGATATTCCCTTTGTCTAAATTTGGAGGGAAAAAACTAAAGTCTGTGGGTTCTTTTCATCCCCCAGTTCCTGAACCATCTCTGGCCAAACGTGTCAATTCTACAACTTAAGAAGACCATGCTCCTCTGATCAAACATAGACTCCCTGGGGTGTTATAGACACACTGCCAGGCTCCTTGTCCTGGCTTTTCTTAAAACAAATGGAGCCTAATGACTCATAACAGGCAGAATGAAAAAAAAACAAAAGAAAGAAAATTAAAGAATATAAAACAAACAAATTGTGGAGGAGTAATATTATTATCACACATGTATACACACATACAGTATATACACACACTGTTCTGATTCTGGTAGGCACGGCTGGAATCCAGTAGCTTGATGGAGAGAGACAGACACAAGGATGGACTGAAGTGTTGGAACAATAATGCAGGTAGAAGAGTAGATCACAGCAGGTATAATACACATAGGTACAAACTGTCTGGGTAAGACCGGTCAGCGAGCAGGAGACTTGAACGAGCCATAATACTCAAGCAATATTAGGATTGCCTCATAATTTTCGTATAGGCCCAAACAGGGAACAAGATGGCTCCCATGATGCATTAAATCCACCATCTTGGGTAAGGGCAAATTCAAGGGAAATTACAGTAGCCTCCATTTGTGAGGAGCAGAAGTGCAGCACAAAAAAAAGAAACAGCAGCCACTAGAGGTACATAATAAAAGAACAGCAGATTCTGACACATACATCAGATATACATCACAGATACAATATATACTGTACATCACATGTACAGTAGTGCACCTTCTCCATTCCTTAGGGTGTTGGGTCGGATGATGGGGCCCCTTGACACTGCGGGCCCCATAGCTAGTAAATGTTGGTCAATGTTTTCCATCAGACCTAAACTTGCTTTCCTGACTTAAATGACTCTGGACCACTTTTTTTGTGTCCACACAAAATGCTCCTCTGCAAAGCTGAATCTAGCCTTTTGATTCTTTCTGCTAATAAGAGGTTTGGTCACTGCAGAGTGGGCTGTCAGTCCAAATGCTCTAAAAGGACATCTACCATCAGATTTACTGATGGTAGATGTCCTTTGCTTTCGCTGTCTCGTGTTCCGAGACAGAGCCCTCGCTCGGTTCCGTGTCTTTATGGGTGAGAGGCTAAGCCTGCACAGTGCGTGACCAGGCCGTGCAGGCCTGGCAGATGAGGGTGGCGACGGAGGAGCAGCTGACGGTGGAGGAGAAGGATCCGGCTGGCACAATAACGGAGTCAGCCAACCGGAGCTTTCCCTCCTCAGCTTTTTCTCCAGCAGGGCCAGCAAAGCAGGGTCTGCCATACTTGCACATTCCTGGAAATTTCTTGAGCACGGAGCAGTCCAAAAAAGGTAGGACTAGCTCCGCGCTGAAGACTAAATAGCCCTGCGCTAGCGCCATCCAGTGGCCAGCGGATTTGCTGGCCACGTGACCCCAGGCAGTAGGGGGGGGGGGCAGGGGGGACGAGGGGGGGGTGCTAAAAAAGAGCAGGCCAGGCCATAACTAAAACACGGACAGCCCTGCAGCCCCCAAGCTTAGGCAGCCTGCGGGCTGATAATTCCGTGCTGAACTGGAGAGCAACTCCAGCTGCAGTGTTGAAGCAATTACCAATGGAGATTCTCTGCATTACCCTGTCCTCTTGCATTTGTCTTTTGAGGGTGGTCAGCCTTCTTGGGGGACTTGAATGAATTTGTGATGATGTAAAGATGCAATATTCTAGAAATCACAGAAATGAAATTACCAACTTCTCTTGTTATGGCTGATATGGTCACCCCTTTGCCCTTCATCTGGACTACCTGCTGCCAGAGAGTTTTGGAACGGGACACAATTTTTGCAAAGTCAGTGAAAACTGGAAAGTAAGGCTGTCAGTTAAATAGGTTATGACATATAATTAATGAAATTAGCACTCGGTGCTAGATTAATATCAATAACTTGCAGGTATCTAATTTTGATCTTTCATTTACATTTTTATTATGTTTCTTAAAATATATACAATTTATGAAATAAGCTTAAGATACTGCTATTTTACTCATGTTTTTTTTTACTCATAGTACTACACAATGTGGGGATTTATAAAAACACTTGTGCCACAATTCTGGTGGTTTAGCACCAAAAACACTGTCTAGAATGCCTTGCACCACAGTTATCAACCCTTTTAGACCTTTTTTTGGCACTTTGCTGACTTGTCCGATTAAGGGGCGTGGCTTGTATGAAATCGTCCGTGCACCCTAAATTCTGGCGCACAGTTTAGACCAACTAAAAGTAGGTCTAAAGTAATAACTGACAGTCTTATACTGCACCAGAATTCATCATGTGATAAATCTGGCGCAGCAAAAGTCTAGTGTTTTCCAGCTAGAAACTGGCGGAACCTGAGACACATTGTTAAATCCCCCCCAATGACTGTAATATTTAGGAAATTCTGTGTTGTGCTCCAATTTGATTTCCAGTGTAATGTAATAATCACCCAGAGACATGATTGATGATACAGTCAGAAATTGTGACAATGCAGCTGAATCTCTGTCCACCCACTGTAGTCAATCATAACATGAATGTCATCCAAATCAATGCTGTCACTGGCGCCATGAGGTTCAGCACACATTTGCCAGACTGTGTGGCAATCCCCACAGGTAGGTAGATGATTTTTGGATCAATTTGTTAGAGTTTTTTCTGTATGTGGAGCATCATATGTAAGAGACACATCTGATTTTTTATCCAAATTTATGGAATGTTGTGATGCGTTGAACATTAGACTGATGTCAATTTGTGATCCCATTGTACACATCTATTGATCATGAGGGAGAAATTAGATATAATTATTATTATTATTTTTTTTTACAATTTATATCAATTTCAGTTGAAGACTGTGGCCAGGGATGCTAAAATGGCCTCAACATATTGGCAGCCTGCAGACGTACCTTGAATTGTAGCTATAGTGTTTGAAACTAGGCATAGTAGTGATTATCATGTAAAGTTTCACCATTCTATTTAAATGCAACTTGTTAGGATGTTATTAATACCCTAAGCTTATACTCGGGTCAATAGGTTTTCCTAGTTTTTTTGTGTTAAATTAGGTGCCACAGCTTATACTCGAGTATATATAGTATTTAACTGCCATTATAACTTTAGAATGATTTAACTTAGGTGATTTCATCACACAGATAACTGTAGGTTACTAACTTTAACCATATGTCTGCTTTATGTTGACATCATTTTTTTATATTGTTTTATCCTATTAGGATTTTAGGAGGCTTACAAATCAATCAGCAATTTTCCAGATTTTCATGAAAATGTAAGATTCGATTATTTCAAAGGCCTATTCAAATTTGTAGGGATTTTAAAAGTTCTATTCATTAGAAACTCAAATTTTGACAATAAAATGATTTTTTAGCCCTAAAATATACTTGTTCATGGAGTATAAAAGGAGAAAACACATCTCAGATTTTGTTGTGCAGTTTCACTCGAGTTTGGCAATATCCCACATGTGGATGTAAACCACTTTATCGGCACATAACAGAGCGCAGAAGAGAAGGAGCGCCATCATGCCTTTGGAGGGCAAATTTTGCTGAAACAAATTTCAAGCGCTATGTGGCATTTGCTAATCCTATAAAATACCAGAACAAGAGAAAACCCTAAAAAGTTACCCAATTTGAAAACTAAACCCCTCAAGGATTATAGGTACACTATTTTGGGTGGCTATAAACCATTTATTTTATTTTAACAACTTTATAATTTTATAATACATGGGGCATTTAGGGGGACTTAAAAATTTTTACAAATAAAATAATAACATAAAAATATATTACTTTGATTTTTTTTACTGTCTCACTCTGGGACTTGAATAAGCAATTATCTGATGATACTGCTGTGGCGGTGTCAGGGGCTCTGACGGGAGTCGGCTCTCTGAAGTGATCTGATGGCTCACTTAACCCCATCCCTAACTAGATCACCATGCAATGGGGGGACTGGCTGGACATCAGCTCCCTTTTATACATGTAATAGGGAGCCATTCAAGAGCCAGACGAGAGCTGGTTCTTCTTAGTGAGCAGAGCCTAATTAACCAGCTCACTAAGAAGAGCCGTAATTTCTATGACGTCAGTGAGCAGGATGTACTCATAGCACAAGTTCTGAGGAAGCAGGCGGAGGGTGAGACAGTGTAACAGCCTGAAAAGCCTGCTTTTAGACAAGAGGACATGGATTACAAATATAAGAAGATTATCACAGTCACTGTGTCTGGATATGATATATGTAAACATCCCTGGTTTATCATGCTTGATTTTTATGGTAGATTTCCTTTAATACCCGCAATCTTTGCGAGCACTACAGTGGGTGTTAGTGATGGGTTTTACTGCAATATTCAGAAAACATCCACTCGGATACACATTGATTAAATCCATAAAAAGCAAAAGAGAGGAAACACCAGTGACAAACAATTGAGAAAAAAGAATATATACTTTGTTTGATATAATTTAAAGTAGTTGGTTAAAAAGAAACAAGTTGCAGAACTAACAGGACCTGCCAGCAGGTGTGTAACATATTACAGTTGTGTACGGCTAGTGTAAAATGGAATTATGCAAGAGCAAAGAGCTATTAACAATTCTATTAACAATTTTCATAAATAAAGTACTTTTGGAGAATTGGCTGTATTGAGTGGTGCTGTTTTATTTATTGTGTATCATTCTGCATCATCTAAGGTCTGAAAGGGGTCCTAGAGCACAGTCATAGCTGCATGAAAGTGGGTGAGCTCATCACATTCTTTTTCATTAAAGTGTAACCGTCATTCTGAGCAAAAAAAAACATAATTCTGCTACAGGTGTCCCTGGGAATCATTAAGTATTTAGTACCTTTTTTAGTCCATAGCAACCATGTTTTCCAGCTCAGCAAAAGCCTAGAATCAGCAAAACAAAGGCGTGTGAGCTACTTCCTGTGACATCATAACACACACATGCTGCTGACCAATGAGACCATAGCTTGTGCATCTTAAACACACCCACACAGGCAAGAGAGGAGCATGTAGCTGATGGTGCATTCACACATGAGGTTAACGCATGCATTTTGAAAAGCTAATAGGAGATTTGGCTGATTACATTGCTGTCAACATTGCGTTTACAAAATACATGTGTTAACACAATGGTTACATGTGTTAACATAGCATTAACAAACTTGTGTTAATGTTAACGCATGCATTTTGTAATCCCAATGTTGACAGCTTTGTTATCCAGCAAATCTCCTCTTCTCAGCTATTACAATGCTTTTCAAAATGCATGCATTACCGCCATGTGTGAGCGTACCCTCAGAGGCTGAATCATGTACATACATGAAAATGTAAAAGTTTATTCAATGACAAGAAAAGTTTCAGTATTATAACTTTTGCAACTAGAAAACAGTGTAATATTGAAATGTCCCACCCCTTCCTTCCATCTATCACACCTATCTCGATTATATAAAACTGGAGCACAGCACATGGGGCATATTGGAGACTTGGAGAGGGACAGATTACATTATCACTGCTCGCTCCCTCTTCTGTCTGTGGGGTATGGGGTGAAGGGGAGACTGCATACGAGGTGCAGCTTCTGGTGGTTTATTTATTTAAATACAAGTGTAGAGAAAGCTGAGGATGTATAGGGAGAGATAAGAGTGTAGGTGTGTTATCAAATTAATTAGGGCTCCTGGCAGCACATGAGTGAGTGCTGGGAGCTGTGTGAGGAAATCTGCTGATCAGAGAAGGGAGAGAGGGGGTGTGGCTGATATCTACATTCTCAGGCTACATTCACACTAACGTATGCCCACCGTAACGTAGAACATCAGGCACACGTCGGCGCTGGAGAGAGGAGGAGAGCGCTGCTCACCCCTGCCCTTTTCCATAGAGAAACATGGGGCATGGCGCCGTATTCCGGGGAAAGATAGGACACGTCCTATATTTTTCCCATCTACGTTACGGTCCCGTGCACACATTGCCATCTATTGGGAACGTATATACATCCCCCATATGGCTATATGAATGCAGCCTCACTCTGTATACAACAGAGTGATGGAAAGTGCCTAGGAACAGTCATCTCAGGGATCACTGACAGAGGCCGATAGCAGGGGAAGACTGGAGAAAGGAGAACCCATTTCACAAATATAATTTCAACTTCTCTATGGTTGGATTCTTCTCATGAATAGCTTCTTTGTCTGCACACTGGAGTGTTCTCTGTCTCCTGCCCCTTCCACCCTGCATTACAAGAACAGCTCAGTCACAGGCACTTCCTGATGGCAAGCAGCAGTGTGCAGAAACTTATGCTACTAGCGACAGGCAAGATAAGGTCTTTATCCGGGAGGGAGGAATATAGCAGAGCTGACTCTATGGGGCATATTTATCAGGACTTCTGTGCAACGCCAGTGGCGCAGAGGCCCTGAAATAGTTGGAAATGCTAGCTTATTGCTAGCTCTTGCGATTATTTGCCCCAATCCGCCACCTTCACGCCAGTGGGCCGAGAAGGGGAGTGAAGAGGGGGCGCGGCCAGTTGGGAGTGGGCCGGCGCGGGGCGTTTCTGTCCCCGCGCCTATGCCCTCGCTGCTGCCGGCGACTTTTTCATACGCACGAGCGCCAGCGTATGATAAATATCCCCCTATGCAGAGCTAAGAGTGTCATTGGGTCTTATATCTATTCCATGGATCTCATAGTTTCTCATCTCTCTTGTCAGATACTAGTAGAATGTTCAGAAGTTAAATAAACGAAAATCACCACTCACACTCTGGAATTTTACAATGACCATCAGTGATTGGAGCTTAAAACAGCAATAAAACTGAGTAAAATTGGAAAGTAAGGGGTTAAAAATGATCTTTATTGTTTAAACATCACTAGGGGATAAAATTTTGAGAACTTTCTTTCATGGACAAACCCCTTTAAGGAAAGCTTTGACTGCAGGATTTCTTTACAGCAAAATCCAAATGCAAGCACCACAACTCAAATCAACTCAAGTCCTCTTATCTCCTTAATTGAGAATGACCAAATGAAGGAATTGTCCATGCCTGGCCATTAACCAGCCATTGAATCAATCATAAAATTACTTTTGGTCCTTTTGAAAAGGTGGCACATGTGCAACATCCCCCACCAAGGCCTGACCTTTTGGGCTTGGAAGCAGCTAAGTTTCCTTTGGTACCTGAGTGGCTGGCTGAGTGCGGTCTAGGGCTCCTAGTTACAAGAGGAGTAGGCCTTGTCCACGTCGGGCAAGTGCTGTGAATGACAAAGTCTTTGAGGACAGTCAGCAGCTGCTTGGTCAGTGAAGAGGTGGGGCAGACATCCGCTGCTTTGTGCAATAGGCGGGAAAGTAGAGATGTAGAGAGTGTCACGGGAAGTTATGTTGCACTTGCGAGTAGTCAGGCTGTGCATACTGAGGATTGAGGAGAATAGCAGTGACAGGGAAACACAAATGGATGATGATGTAGCTGATCGCACTTGGGAGCCAGGTGAAGCATGGATTTCATCATCGTCGTCGGGAGACAGCAGGGTGGCAGCAGTGCAAAGACGGGAGTCAAACGGCCGAGGGGTACAAATCCCGCTTCGCAGGTCCAAGTAAGCAGTGGCACAGGGGCTCAGCGAGGCAGCGGCAGTAGTAGTCACTCAGTGCAGAGTGTTAGTGGTAAAATCACCCACTCGGCAGTGTGGCAGTTTTTTGTTGACAAGTTTAAGAAAAGTTGATATACACTGCGCTCCACGTGGGTTTGAGGATATATGGGTTGAATTGTTCGAATTCAACTGGCAGCCCGAATAACCTAAGTGGGATCGGGCCCTGAGGAGTGGGTAATGTGAAAATGGGCTGCTGCAGAGTCTGGTATGCAGGAAAAGATTCCTGATGCAGTAAGGTAAAGAGGTGTGATGTTACCAGATAGGGATCTGCACTGCTGATAGACAAAAGAAAGGTTCTACAGGACATGTAGTGATCAGTTTACATAGAAGAATTGAATTATTAACAACAAACATTTATTGGTCAATGCAAGCGTCAAAGTACAGGTATACGTATTGGAACAATGCGTTTCGGGGAGGATTTCCCCTTCTTCAGGTCCAAAATAATGTTCGTGTTTCTGCGCTCGATGTTTAAGCCTGATGTGCCTGTTGATATTCTTTGGCTATAATGCTATAGCTGAGGTTGTGGACAGGTAATGGGTAGTGTCTGAGGGTGGGACAATAGGTATGGCTTCCGTGTCCTGTCTCACGTTGCTCCAGTGTGTGTGAATCTGTTTCAGTAATCACAATTTGGGTCAGTGTCCAAATATTTATGAACCTACATGTACATCTGCTTCAACTTGCAGGCAAGTTAGGAAGAAATTCTGTCATCACAATGCAATTGAATCTATAATTTATTAAAAGGCGTTTTTAAAAACACTGCATATTTTAAGCAAACCATTATTTCTTAAAACAGAGCAGTACTTCACAATTTTAACTTTACCTTGATAATATCATTGTTTGTGTTTTCCCCACTAGAGGGTAGTCTTGGCATGTAGATAAAACACATGTAGAAATGGCAGCTACAGAACATGACTGTGATAGAGCGCTGCTAAGCAATTGCATAATGAGGCACCAGGCACAGATAAATAGGTCACAGGAATTTATCAGAAACGGGATAGGGTTTGTGAAGGAAGGAGATGCTCTGAGGGCACAGAAGACACTCAGGTATTGACACAGTCTGTAGCAGGTGGATATGGAGTTGTGACAGTTCCATGACCTAGAACCAGACAGTGGGGGTGGAAAAAAGATGTACCTAAAATAGGGGCCGACATCTAAAATAGAAATGGTTCCACTCCTTCTGTTGTTTCCACACAGAAGGGAAACCTACTGGATATATGGCCCAGGCTATGCAATGTTGGTGCGTATACCCATGAGCAGGAGATTACGAAATGGCACCTTCAGCAATATCTAAAACCAAGAGGAATAGAGGCATGCCTGCACTACAATTTATAGAAATGATAATTATGTTAACCGAGTAATGTTTTAGGGCGATAAGCACAAAAGCCACTAAAAAAAGACAAACTCCTCTGTTAAAATATGTTGTCCATCGAACAACCGACGCCCACGCATAGCACTCTCCACCATGTTCAGACACAAAAGGCTAGGTGGCCTGTCACTTCCTAACTTTGTCCTCTATTACAAAGCAGCACAAATTGCACAATTTGCCCCCAGATGGATTTCACTTGAATCCCAACTCCTATACCCAGCATCCATGCCGAGCATGTTCTAGATGACATTTCCCCTGCCCACCTCACAAGCCACTTCCCCTTTTTCACTGCACTCCTTAAAACTTTGGCAATCTATTATAGTCCGACAGAACCTCCAATCAAGCCCCTCTCCATTACTACCATTAACCCCACCTTTCCCCGAGGTATGGAACGTGGGTTATTCAGGGGATGGGCGGCAAAAGGCACCTGATGTCTGGGGGAAAATTTCTAACTAGTAATAAAATTATTGCTAATTTGAAGTCCCCTCCTCTGAACATTTTCGGCTTAATCAATTACTACACTTTGCACGATCCATACCCCGAGGCACCATCACAGATTCATGAACGGCATTCAAAAACATTTGCCTGAATAACCTATTCGGTCGAGGGACAATTTCCCTCCCCCAAACATCAAGTAACGATTTATGGACCAGTGGGAATCAGATTTAGGCTGTGAACTGTTCTTGCCGAGATGGGGACATTGTGGAGGGCAGGAAGCAGTTATCGCTGACTGAGACCTCCCTTAGGTTACTACATAGAGTTTATTAAGTTCCCACCCGCCTGGCCAATATGTACCCTCACCTACCCAATACCTGCTTCAGAAGCTGTAATGCTTTGGGTGATATGGCCTACATATGGTGGCACGCTGGAACAGCGTTAACCCAAGCTGTACTCCTCCTAGGGGATAAACCAGCGAGAGTCAAAAATAAATTGACTCAGTTTTTGCGTTTTGCAACTAGAATCCATATAGCGGCAAAATGGAAACACCGGATCTATCATTTACCACGGTGAAAAACAGAGTAAACCTACTGATTCAGTGCAGGTACAGGGGAAGGTGAATCCAGCAACCAGCAGAAACCATTGCAAAACATAAGTATAAAACTATTTCGAACTAAATGCAGTTCTTAATCATAGTCAACAAGTCACCATACTAGGTTAAAAGCTATATGAGAAAAAGGACGGAAGTGGGCGGCAAGCGAGTCATCAGATACGTCACAATTACATACAGCCGAGAGGCAACAAAAAGCACAGAAAAACACATGGAAAAATAAACAAAACACAATACAACTTGAAAGGAATAGCAAGTTAATAAATATACATTACATCATTTCTGGAATTCAAGCCTAACGGTTTTCTAGTTTACATAGTCAGTATCCAATAGGCTTCCCTATTGCGGAATGCTTTGATCCAATCCCCGCCTCTTTTGGGGCGGTTAAGTCGTTCTATGGGCACAACTGATAAGTGCTGAAATGTTATGGGTGTATTTAATAGATGAATCTTGACGTGCTCCCGCTATATGTTCTGCTACTCTCTGTTTTAGCGCCCGTTTAGTGCTACCTATATATTGTAGAGAACACAGGTGGTGGCATATACTACATACATAGAATTACAATTCATAAACAAATTTATTTTGTAATTAATATTATTTTGTATGGATAGTACAGATTTGGTTTTAGAAATGTACCTGCATGTGCCGCATCTTGGCTGTGCACATTTGAAACTGCCTTTGCATGTATCATCTCACGAACAAAGGATTTTTAATAATACCACCAATGTAATATATCTCTTGATCTGCCCTTGCGGTATGGGATATGTAGGTAGAACTAGCCATAAGATCAAAACTAGGGTGGCAGAGCATTGCCGCAACATCAAGAAAGGCATCACAAATCATAGTGTTCCAGCACACTTTAAGAAATGTCACAATTCAAACCCACAGGGTACTTATTTCACAGCTATAGAGAAAATAAGGACACACTGGCGAGGGGAACAAATCAACATAAAACTAAACAAAAGGGAGGGATATTGGATACACAAATTAGAAACATTGGCACCTAGGGGATTAAATATAGATTTTGAATTTAAATGTTTTTTAAAAGAGGATTAAAAAACATAGACCACACAACTTTTATTCTCCTTTTTCTGTAAAACGTTCACATAATTATCAAATAAATGGTGAAACTTCACTGTCAATATTCAAGAAAACTGTAAAAAAAAAAGTTTATTTACCACATAGGACACACAAACACTACACTTTGGTCTTGTATGATGTATTAAACTCTCAATCGACATCAAACTATTAGACAATATCGAATATACATTTAGTACATAGATAGTTAGATGGTTGCAGAAGCATGTCTACTTACATATAGACAATATAGAAGGAACTGGAAGAGCCAAATAGGGTATATAAGGTTGGGTAATTGCTGAATTATAAAAGAATATGGATGGGTTAAATAGAATAATGGAATTTTTCCTTTTTGATCCGTAGGTGTTTTTTTCTGCTGTAGAAGTTATGTTTTAGATAGAACAGTAACCTTAAATATGACAAAAAGTGGTCTCTGCTATACACAGTTGAGACGTACAGATGGTTAGCACATCATCATTAGCAATAAGTAGAACAATAAGGAAATCATACTGTCTGCATCTATGGGGGACTAGGAAGATTGATGTGGTGACACCATTTTCTTCTTTAGTTTCTGTGCCGAGATGTTTTCTCCTTCCTGACTAATCGAGTGGTATACCTCCGGGTGTGCTTGGTTAGATGCTGGTTCAGTCGGATGGAGTCATACCCCTTTGAATCGAGTGAGAGCTGTCAAATAGGGGTGAAGGATTTGAGATGACCCACGTGGGCCAAGGGGTGGCACTTGCTTGCGGATTGGTCCGGACAAGCAGGGCACCCAGGGATTGGTCCGCAGTTGGGAACCGCCCATTAACGATATGGAATACGCGTAGCATTGGGTGGACGGGGTGGCAGTGCAGCTCTGAATGTACAGGTGGAGAAGTGGGTGTGTTAAATTATAGAACAGCGATAGGTGCATCCGAAACACCCATAGAGACTAGAGAATGGGTGCGAACGAGAAAATGGGAGGGTCTATAGGTATGCACCCACCCACCAATGTAATAGATCGGGGAAGTAGAATTCATATAGCTTATTCTGGCAATAAGCCATATAGACGTTATTAAACCCAGAGAACATACCTGTATCTATTCCAAGTAGGTCACGTCGATATTCTAAGAAAATTTGTCTGTTATTTTGTCTTTTTATAAGATGTTGTATGCTATTTGCCTCACATAAGAGAGGAACGGGACACCAGCTATGCCCCGGAAGAAGCCTTGTTGGCGAAACCCAGGGTCGGGCGGTGTGAGGCTGGTGTCCTTTCTATGTATATGCCCATTCTTACCAATGTTTGTGAGTAGTTTTCAATTTTATTAAATTATTTCTTATGAAGACATTCTACACGATTGGAGTGCATGTTTCTTCTAGTGGTCCGCTGTGGCGAACGGTGGTAACAATAGAAGGAACGAAAATCGCATCCGCGTGGGTCTGAACAGTGGGCTACTCCGGAGAATCTGTGGATTTGTGCTGTGAGCATAATGGAGGATGAATGAAAATAATTATTGTGAACATTTGAAAAAAGAAGCAAAACTTCTGAGAACGTCTGGAGCTCCGGTCAGATAAGAAATTCATACATATTTTCATCTTTTTATCTTTTAGTAAGGAGTAGCTTCTCTTCTAGATTAAAATCTGTTCAGCATTTCCATTCCAATATACTAAAAGGGGCTCTGCACTAACACAATTGTATTTAAATACAGAAAGAACCATATGCATTTTGAAATGGTACATTGTACTATGGATGGCATATAAAAGTAATTTGTGCATTTTCTATAGGGGTGCACATCGGCAGAGATGTGCCTCTACCTGGAACCTGAGGAGAGATGAAGTCAGAGCCGTGGGGTAAAGGGGAGCATGGGAGGAAAGTGTTGTCTTATTTGTTGTATTATTTTTATGGGCCTCCACTATGGACATTTTATTGGGGGGGAGCACTGCTGGGGGCATTTTATGGGGCCTCTGCTGTGGAAATTTCATGCAGGGGGGAGAACTGCTGAGTGAATTTCATTAGGGGGGGAAGCACTGCTCAGGGCATTTCATTAGTGAGGAGCACTGCTGGGGCCATTTCAATAGAGAGGAGCACTGTTGGAGCCATTATTTGAGGGAGCAATGTTTGGGGCATTTTCATAGGGGTGGGGAGCACTGCTGGGGACACTTTATGGGGGGGCTAACACTGCTCAGGGAATTTCATTAACGTGGGAGCACTGCTGGGGACATTTCATTTGGGGGGAGCACTACTGTGGACATTTTATGGGGGCGTACACTGCTTAGGAGATTTTATTAATGTGAGATCACTGCTGGGGACATTTCATTGGGGGGGAACACTACCGGGGAAATTTTATGGGAGCGTACACTGCTTAGGAAATTTCATTAATGTGAGAGCACTGCTGGGGACATTTCATTTGGGGGGGGACCACTGCTGGGGACATTTTATGGGGCCTCCACTGTGGACATGTCATGCAGGGGGAGGGGGGCATTGCTGGGTGCATTTCATTAGGGGGAGCACTTCTCTGGACATTTCATTGGGGGTAGCACTGCTGTGGGCATTATAAAAGCCACCCATAAGAAAATGCTACTGACAGTGCTCCCCCCAATGAAATGTCCAGAGCAGTACTCCCCCTAATGAAATGGGTGGGGGACTCTGCTAGAGAAGTTTCAGTGTGTGGGGGGAGCACTGCTGGAGACAATGCATTGGTGGGAGCACTTCTGGGGACATTTCATTGGGGGGACTACTGCTGTGGACATTGCATTGGGAGGAGCACTGCTGGGGACATTGCATTGAAAAGCCCAAAGGCAAGGGGACAATATAAGTGTGTGGAGGCTGCTATAGAAAAAGGGGTTTTATAAATATAATGATCTCTTTGTCCTTATCAGGCTTCAGTAGTTCATCGGTCTCCTAACCACTGGCTTCCGTTACAATCCTGCTAATATCTCCATGACTACGGACGCTACAAACCCAATACACGGAGCCACTCCCCTCCCCTTTCGTTACATTGACTCCATAAGGCTAAATATCTTTATTAAGTAGTTTTCATTTTTTAATGTTTATAAATGCTATAGATTGCATTGTTTCTTCTTTATACCTTTAGCTTGTATGATTTGTAAAAATGTTAATTTTTCATGTCGCTTTTTCTGTATCGCGCCCTATTGGTCTAGCCCTTCCCCGGCTATTTCACAATTTTGTATTTAAAGAGGATGTATACTACACTATAGCATGCCTGACGAAGGCCCTTGTTCAGGGCTGAAACACATAGCAATATTTTATCATTTTATAATAAAGCATAAGCTTTTACAACCACTACTACCTAATAGTAATTTGGATCCACGCGGCGCTGCCGTTTCCCTTCATCGCTTCCACGGGAAAATTCCACTGTATTGTGGTGGCACAAATAGGAGAGTGCATTACTGATGTGTGTTTAGCAGAACTTCATGGAAGATAGACACTTGGCTTACTGATGTGTGAGCACAAATAGTGAGGTGACATTACTGGCATGAGGGCAAAATTAGTGTGGGGGAGAACTGCCATTAGTGGTGCAGAGGCATTATTCAGTGTAGTGTATTATTTAATGGGAGTATCGCATTCATGGGCATTATTAGGTGGGAGTCACACTGAAGTGGTTTTAAAGGGTTATTCTCATGTTTAATATATATGTCAGGCCACATTGAGGGGCAATTGTTAGGTCAATGGCACATTGAGGGCCTAATGGAGACCATAAAAAATGCAAACAACCACAATCCGAGGAGATGAAACTGGGGAACACTGGTGATGTCACTGTCCTTATGGGGAAACTGGGGAAACACCCTGTACATCGGGAGCAGCCAATTAAGGCTGCTGCTGTTCACTCCTCTCCCTGCAATCATCCAAGACAAATCCGCCTCACATGTCCATACAACATACGGCAAAAAACTTGATGTGAACCCAGCCTGGACTTTGCATGGAACTGAAAGCAAATACATTTGCAAGACACGCACACAGAAGCCATTAAAAGTCTATAGAAATAAATGGACATTTTAACAGATCCATCAGTCTTTCATTATGATAGCTTAACCCCTTAATGTCATGTGACGTATCTGTACGTCTCATGTCTGTTAGGGATGTATGTAACATCCAATTCATACATAGTGAAGTATTAGTTGGTCCTTGCATCAATTGCAGGTGTTAACTCCTTCAGTTCCTCCATCAAACATATCATCTGAGAGCAGCGGCTGGTTGCTATGACAGCTGGGACCGTCAGGAACAGTCTGGTGCATGTCATAGCAGGATCTGTAAAAGAGCCAGCTGTCAGCAGTCTCCTTTACAAATAAAGCAATTTACTACCATACAGTAGTATTGCAGTATCTTTTATAAGTGATCAGACCCCCTAAGGTTCAAGTACCGTAGAAAGTCTAGAAGTACAATTTAAAAAAAAAAAGTTAAAATCACCACCTTTCCCTAGAACGCAGATAAAAATAAATAAATAAAAACAAACACACATTTTTTTTATCTATAAAACAACTAATAAAACGTATAGAAGTTTGGTATCTTTGTGATTGTACCGACCTAATGGAAAAAGTTAATGATGAAGGTCCAAGCGCAGTTGTGTACTGGCCCTAACATACATGCACCGTACTTTCCATAAACTTTTATAATACGTTATGTGAGGATAGGACAATATTCTAAAACAAAATAAACTAAAAGTTTTCCAGGGTAAGAAAAACACATTTCAGACCAATAACCATGCCTTAAATGGTACAAAACTACCATGCAAGAAGTCTCAATAGCTGACAAACACCCTCAATGTTGCAACCTTATTTAATAAAAAAAAAAAAAAAAAAAAAGGGAGTGGAAACGATAGATAAACCACTCCCATATCCACATTACAAAAACAATGGCCCACATTTATCAAAAACAGTGCAAACTGCCCTATGTGTAGTTTGGCTGTGGAGTGTACAGGATGCGCCTGATTCATGAATTGTGGTGCACAGTCTTCATGAATCTGGCGCCCCCCTGCTGCTCTGAAAATGTAAATCGATTTTTGTGAACTTTGTCATGCTGCAGATTTGTGGCAGAGACAGATTAACACACCCCTGCACCTTTTTTCTGTCTTGTCAGACATAGTGCAGCCATCACACAAAACTGGCGCAGTCATATGAGGGCCTGTTGTCCGTAGGATAAATTCTACTTCTTGGTGGTACCATTTACTATTCTGTGCAATACTGAAGAGCTCGAAACATATTCCAAATTTAGTGGAATGCAGTTTCTTATGGGCTTGGTTAATACATATTTTACTGTCATGTCGTAGATCATAGAGATGCCACAGTCAAATATTTTTTTTCAGGTATTCAGGCACAACAAAATGAAAAACATAGCAAAAAAGAAATTGTAATTCTTGTGTGAAAAGTTGATATTTTAATTGATACCATTTTGAGAACATGCGACCTCTTGATCAATAAAAGACAGTGCCAAATGACAGATCTGGGAGCATTGGGCGCATATGAATTAAATGGCACATGTACAGTAGTCTGGTTAAAAGTAAAGTCAAATAAAGAAAATAATAATAATAAATTAGTGATGAGCGAGTATACTCGTCCGAGCTTGATGCTCGGTCGAGTATTAGCATACTCGGACCGGCTCGTTGCTCGGACGAGTATTTGCCCTGCTCGAAGAACAGTAAAAAGATACAATTAAAACATTTAATTTAATTGTTTAATTGAAGAAAACAGTGAAAGAACACAGTGCAGAATAGATTGCAGATGTTCGGGAACATCTGCGATCTGTTCCGGAGACACGCGTGCAGAACGGTGTTCTCCGCAATAGTATTTGAAGAACAATATGTGTGAAGAACAACTTGCAGATGTTTGGAAACATCTGCAAGTTGTTCTTCACACATATTGTTCTTCAAATACTATTGCGGAGAACACCGTTCTGCACGCGTGTCTCCGGGACATCTGCGATCTGCTCCGGAGACACCCGTGCAGAACGGTGTTCTCCGCAATAGTATTTGAAGAACAATATGTGTGAAGAACACATTGCAGATGTTTGGCAACATCTGCAAGTTGTTCTCTACACATATTGTTCTTCAAATACTATTGCGGAGAACACCGTTCTGCACGGGTGTCTCCGGAGCAGATCGCAGATGTCCCGGAGACACGCGTGCAGAACGGTGTTCTCCGCAATAGTATTTGAAGAACAATATGTGTGAAGAACAACTTGCAGATGTTTCCAAACATCTGCAAGTTGTTCTTCACACATATTGTTCTTCAAATACTATTGCGGAGAACACCGTTCTGCACGCGTGTCTCCGGAACAGATCGCAGATGTTCCCGAACATCTGCAATCTGTTCTGCACTGTGTTCTTTCACTGTGCTCGTTCAGTTTGTAATTTTACTGAAAAATGCTCGGGTCTCCCATTGATTTCAATGGGGCTCGTTACTCGAAACGAGCACTCGAGCATCGGGAAATGTTCGGCTCGAGTAACGAGCACCCGAGCATTTTAGTGCTCGCTCATCTCTATAATAAATCAATTTTTTATAAAGCACACACAGATTATGGAGCACTGCACAGAGATTGCATAATCGGTCTCTGTCCCCAATGGGGCTGACAATCTAATCAACCTACCAGTATGTTTTGGAGTGTGGGAGGAAAGGAGAGAAAACTTACAAACTCTTTGCAGGTGTTTAAAAAAACTATTAGCAATTTTTTTCTTAAGCATAAAACATTACAATTTAATAAATGCTACATTCAGTGTCTAGAAGAAGGATGCTTCCTAATTTCACTGTTTTGCCAAACTTCTTATAGACTGTCTTTATGTAGAAAAACTATTTTTTTTTAAATCCCCAGAGAGTTCTTTGCTATGAGGTACCATGTTGAACATCCAGTGACCAGTAATTGAGAGTGCCTGTGAAGCCCGTCAGTATTTATTCACGTTTAATATGTGGCTACTGATGTATTTCGTACTACCTTAAATATGCCCTGTGTGAAATACAGTATAAATCATCTCAAGCCAATGGAAGAATCACATGATTCTGCTGTAAGGTTAGTTTTACATATTATAACATTATACATCAGTGTCTGATGTGTCAGAACTTTGGCCCGCTTGGGCTCTCTTAGGCAAATTGAACACGAATATAGCAGAAATTGATGTTAACAATTTTACTGTTTTTACAGTCAATTTGAATAAATCTGCCAGTGATCCATATAAACCAGGGTGTTCAATGGAAATTGGATATGAATAGGGCAACCGCTAATATTTAACAGTACATTTTAGAAAGACTAAACAAGGTCAAATAACACCTATATAATAGTTTCCTGGATATTTCTAAATTGTTAATGCGAAGAGATGATTTAGAGCTCAGCAGGAACACCTCTTGCCACTGTTCAAGAGAAAATTGGATTGTAGTTCCTTTTCCCATCTAGAGACAAAGCAAATAGGTCTGGTGATGCCTTTTATGTTGATCACATAAAATGACAGCATTATTGGGCACCAGACTTGCACGATGTCTCTCATGATGTTTCAATGTAGACATCAAATCATTGCACTTGAGCTAACAAATAGAGTAATAAAGGAAAAACTGGAAAGCTAAGCATAGGGCACAAGTTACACTAGAAGTCCCCATTGTAAGATAAAAAGGAGTAATGAAGACATTTTAGATTTTTTATTTTTTGGTCAAGAAATGTGTTTAAATTTTAAATGTTGCCACATCATTGGAGGAAATTCAATTTATAAGAATGTTGAAAAAAAAGTCTGTACAGGTAGTATAAATGTGTATATGGTATTACAACCTGCTAATTGTATTAACTATTAGGCTATAACCTGTAAAAAGCAAATTGTGAATAAAGTGTTACACATGCAAGTATATAATTACCGAATGAGAGTAAATTAATTTAATCATAGATCAATTAGACTCTACTGGTAAATTATTTTACCTGGAATTGACATGAAATATTTTTTTTTTTTACATTTCACAGTTAATCTACTTATTTCAGGTCGCCTTATGAATAATGATGTTGCCAACTCTGCTCCTGTCTGACATAGAAGTTGAGTCAAGTACTGCTCTTACATAGCATATTTAGCTTTAGATATGAATAGAGAAATATAATGTAACTTGCCATAAGATACTACATGATGCTTAAAGTAACTGGTGGATTTTAAAGAGTATTTTAAACTATAAAATGTTAAAATTTTTAAAACTGGATTTAGGGTTAAACCAAATGATAATATTCTGTAATCACCTTCAGCATGTGAAATGTCTTTAGTATTTGGGGAGAAGAGAGAACACTATAGCAATCCAGACTACTGGAATGCTTGTGGCATAATTCAATTATGCCAACAGTGTAGGAGTTATATACCTGTTTACAATGCAATAGTATAGAGGGCAGCGGCACACTCATGAATAAGGGGTATGAAAGAATAATTACTAGGGAGCAGCATGAGTTGTAGACAGCAGAAGCAGCAGAATACTGCCAGAATACTGCCAAAACGATACAGAAAATACCCAGCTTTTAACATGATGAAGTAGGAAATGCATGTTTGAACACGGTGGCTTAGTGGTCAGCATTACAGCCTTGCAGCACTGGGGACCTTGGTTAAATTACCAGGGTCAACATCGCAAAGTGTGTTCTCTCCGTGTTTACATGGGTTTCCTCTCACTCATACTAAAAGGTTGATTAGATTGTGAGCCCCATTGAGGAAAGGGACCGATTAGTTCTGTGCAGCGCTGCATAATCTGTGTGCGCCATATAAAAAAAGGAATTATTATTATATCTTGTTTCACCTGTGTATACAGTAGATCCTTGCCTGCAATCATCTTATGTCTGTTCCAAAATCTTGGAAAGGGGTATTTTCTGAGTATGTAGCAGTAAACTTTGAAAATTACTCAAAGAGTTGATTGGGAGATTATAATCCCTACAGAAGAAAAAAATAGTAATTGTATTAGTCCTGATGATAACCTGTGGACTGTTGTATGCATGACAGTAACTGCTGCTTTATACAGACCATCTATTCTGTGACTAAGTTATGAACATCTGTTGTTGGGAATCCTTTTAAATCATGGCATGGAGACTGGGAATTACAGAAACATACAGAAAGTATACTGCACTCCATGGTTTTCAGGACTCTAGTTCATCACATCAGAAAGTTCAAAACTTGTGTCATCAAACTTCAGAGTTGTAATGGGGAACTTGGGGTCACATAGCAAAACTTGGTTAGCTAGCCTGGGACAGGACGCCAAGGAGGTGATAGCTCCAAACCCTTAATCACTGGTATAGAAGAGGAAAGGAAAAGAAAGTCAATTGCTCTCTTTGTGACGTACAGTAATAACTAAAATAATCGAATTCCTGGCAGCCAGTCTTCAGGTCTCCTGTCCTCCTCGGTCCATGGAAAACTGATGGGTAGTTTAAAAGCTGAGTAAGGCTGATTTCCTCGGTGGGGAGGATTGAAGGGTTAACGAGTTCTTTATTGTATATTGGCAACACGTTTTGGTCCAGAACATGGACCTTCGTGAGGCATAACATATAAAACAGAATTCATTTGTATACACATAAAAAATTAATCAATTTGAAATCAAGGCAGTTCTAAAAACATCTGTGATGGGTTCCAGTTACTTGATCACCGGATACATAGCATAAGCAGGATTGTGCCTGTGGTTTTCAATATGTACAGTAGGTCGTACCATCCAAACCTTAAGAGTACCTATGAATGTACAAAACCTACAAAATAAAAATCGGTTTTCTTAAAGCATCTCCATCTAGTACATGAAGGGGCCTTCGGAATAATAAATGTAACTCCAATAGAGCAGCTTCCAAAAGATAGCAAGAATAGGATAAAAACCTTGAACCGTAGAGAATCCTACTGGATCTTTAGTCTCAACTCTTTGCACCCACATGTGCAAACTATTATGGTAATAACGTGATTTCTTGGGTATTGTCCTGGTAGAATTCCAGAAAAATCAACTGGAATAAACTTAGGTGTGCACTGATGTTGCTGTTCTACCCTATCGAGTGACAAAGTTGCCATAAGTGAAATCCTTTCTTACCTCTATAGAAACTGAGCTGCTTGACAACAAACCAGAGTGTATTCTTGAGCACTTTCAGCAAACCAACTTTGACCCTCTGCGGCTTTTGTAGTAATCCGGTTGCTGGCCTACCAACCTAGAGTACTTTACAGAATCACTTAATAAAAAACCAGAGCGTATTGTGGAGATCCCACATCAAACCAAGTTTGATCCTCTGCGGCTTCCATAGAAAATCTGTTGCCGGGTTACCAACTCAGCATCGATTGGAGATCATGTGTAATAAGGATTCCCCATAATACTCGCTTCGATATGAGTTTCGATTGAGTAGAATGTACTATATAGACATGATGGGATTAGAATGTATTTTAATAGTTGTATTGCTTTTGTTCTGCTTATGTAACGGATCAAGTGATTATGTGACCGGAACCTATCACGTCTGTTTTTAGAACTGCCTCAATTTCCAATTGATTAATTTTTTTATGTGTATATAAATGAACTCTGTTTTTATAGGTTATGCCTGACGAAGGTCCTTGTTCTCAACCGAAACGCTTTGCTAATATAAAATAAAGAAATCAGCCTTACTCACCCCAGCAAAACTTGGAAAAGGGCGCAAATTCGCAATGCATAAAGGAATTATATATGGTTTTCACCGTCCTCTGTGTCTTGTTCCTTATTTTGGTTGCAATTTGATGTGCATTTATGTACCCAATCTCCAACACATAGAATCTTCATTTTCTCCACTTATCCTAGCTATGTGTAGATACACTATGGGTGCTTGCACACAAGCAGCTCGTGTAAACATGCTGTATGCTGGCACGGGCTGCACACAGTGCAGTGGATAGGAGTCCCTGCATTATGTAGAAATATAATGCAAGGACGTTCCCTCTATTGGCCAAACAGCTGTGCCGGAACTGCATCAACTATTACAGTTCTGGTGCGTCTGTTCAGCCGGCAGAGGGAACATCCCTGTATTATATTTCAATATAATGCAGGTAGTCCTATCCAGGCAGTCCGTGTGATCATGCCACCATACGGCACGCTTACAAGGGCTGGACCTTGTCTCTCATCCCTGCTGAAGCAATCTGATGGCTTTTGATCACATAGGTAAAGCTGACATAACTGTACAGGTTATGCAGGGCAATCCATATGGGTTGTACAGTGTCCAGAAAAAAAGATATTGTTGACTGTCACTATATGATTTAAAGTTATACAATTTTTCAAGATACTTCTATATCAGTTTTCATTATACAAACTTGCCGAAACTGAACAATCCCTTTACGTGGCTCTAAACTGCACCAAATTTATTGATTCTTGTGTCTGTTGGAAATAAAACCAAATTTTCCAACATAATTTTCATAGGTTAAGGGTTAAATGGTAACAGTGTTCATTCATTCAATTAGACCAGGGAAGCACAATGTTTATTGATCTGGGGACCACACTAGGAACCAACACTAATGTGCAAAAAAACACAAAACGCTTTTACTGCATTTGCTGGGACATAACTACAGTAGAAGCAGATGCCATAGGAGCCGGCAGTGGCAGGAGGCCCTGGGATCTGACCTAAAACACTAAAGAATGGAGGATGTGCTCCATTATATATATTTATATTATGCTGTGCATTGTACAACATAATATGTATATAAACAGTGCACATCTTCACAGTATCACATGAATCAGAAGCTCAGATAAGAAATGTCAGGGGAGAAGAGAGCACAAAGAAATGCCTGGGGATTTCTCATCTCCAATTCCTGCTGTGTACTTCCTCCATGTGGTCAGCAACTACTGGGACAAAGAGAGTATAAATGTATATATCAATGTGTGCACACAAGTAGATAAATGTGTAGAAGAGTGTATAAACGTGTGAGTATGCAAATATGTATATTTTATCAGGGGTAGGGGGACCCAATTAAGAAGTCTGCTATGGAGCCCTACCTCTTCTAGTTACACCTCTGTATATTTGTGCAATAACTACTACAGACCCCAGTGCAAACTACAAATACAGTCATGGCCAAAAGTTTTGAGAATGACACAAATATTATATTTTCACATGATCTGTTGCCCTCTGGTTTCTATGTGTGTTTGTCAGATGTTTTTTTATCACATACAGAAATACAAGTGCAATCATATTATGAGTAACAAAAGCTTTTATTGACAGTTAG
Organism: Engystomops pustulosus; assembly: GCF_040894005.1. Classification (NCBI taxonomy): domain Eukaryota; kingdom Metazoa; phylum Chordata; class Amphibia; order Anura; family Leptodactylidae; genus Engystomops; species Engystomops pustulosus. The sequence continues at coordinate 104,679,700 of NC_092415.1, forward strand.
AAGGACTTAATGCAGCAAGTCAATATTTGCAGAGTTGACCCTTCTTCAGGACCTCTGCAATTCTCCCTGGCAGCTCTCAATCAACTTCTGGACCAAATCCTGACTGATAGCAGTCCATTCTTACACAATCAATGCTTGCATTTTGTCACAATTTTTTGGTTTTGGTTTGTCCACCCGTCTCTTGATGATTGACCACAAGTTCTCAATGGGATTAAGATCTGGGGAGTTTCCAGGCCATGGATCCAAAATCTCTATGTTTTGTTCCCTGAGCCATTTAGTTATCACCTTTGCTTTATGGCAAGGTGCTCCATCATGCTGGAAAAGGCATTGTTGATCACCAAACTGCTCTTGGACGGTTGGGAGAAGTTGCTCTTGGAGGACATTCTGGGACCATTCTTTATTCATGGATGTGTTTTTAGGCAAGACTGTGAGAAAGCCGATTCCCTTGGCTGAGAAGCAACCCCACACGTGAATGGTTACAGGATGCTTTACAGTTGGCATGATACAAGAGTGGTGGTATCGCTCACCTTGTCTTCTCCGAACAAGCTGTTTTCTAGATGTTGCAAACAATCGGAAAGGGGATTCATTAGAGAAAATGACTTTACCCCAGTCCTCAGCAGTCCACTCCCTGTACCTTTTGCAAAAAGTTCATTTTCTAGGCAAATATTGACTTTGCATTTACTCCAGAATGTTATAAAGAATGATCAGCTTAACAGCAATCAATTGCAAATTGCCATTATAAAACCTGATGCACTTGTATCATTCTCAAAACTTTTGGTCATGACTGTACAGTGCTCAAACCATACAAAAATAATAATGATGATGGAAATTGTCCAAAGCAGATAATAAAAATGGAGACCCTTCCCATAGAAATGGCACTTATAATACTGGAGATACAACAGCAGAAAATAATCCTGGAGCCCCCGAGTAGGTTACTTATTTTACTGGAGCTTCTCCTCCCCCAAAGAGATGACTATAATACAGGAGACCCCCCTACCCCACACAACACATCTAGTTGGTTAAAGACTGAGTAAAGGCATGTCTGGGTTTAACTTTACTAAGCCATATGACCTTATGTCCTGTGTATAAGGTTCACATATTGAAATGACTGTGTTGAAGTAGTTTATTGGAGAAATAGTGTCCAGTGGTAAAACAATGAGTGAAGGGGGAAAGGGCCAACATAATCATAATTGCAATAAACAGTATTTAAAAATCCAATAAAGCATCACATACCTCTACATTGTACATCTGTGTAGCTAACCTGGCGAATCATTCACTTTTTCAGGTGGACGTTGTGGCATGTGGATCCATTGTAACATCTATTTAGAAGAATGTTGTGTCTAGTTGGATAGGAGTCTTTCCTGGTACTAGACTGTTAACTTAACCGGTTAAGGACCGGGCCCTTTCCTGTTTTTTCATGTCCATTTTTCACTCCCCATCTTCAAAAATCTATAACTTTTTTATTTTTACACGTAAAGAGCTGTGTGGTGGATTGTTTTCTGCGTAACAAATTGCACTGCATAGTGATGGTATTACATTTTTCATGCCATGTACTCGGAAGCGGGAAAAAAATTCCATATGCAGTAAAAATGGTGAAAAAACGCATTTGCACCATTTTCTTGTGGGCTTGGATATTACGTCTTTCACTGAGCATCCCAAATGACATGTCTACTTTATTCTTTGGGTCGGTACGATTAAGGGGATACCAACTTTGTATAGGTTTTATAATGTTTTCATACATTTACAAAAATTAAAACCTCCTGTACAAAAATTCTTTTTTTGATTTTGCCATCTTCTGGCGCTAATAACTTTTTTAAACTTTGGTGTACGGAGCTGTGGGTGGTGTCATTTTTTGCTAAATTTGATGATACTTTCAATGATATCATTTTTAGGACTGTACAACCTTTTGATCACTTTTTATAGATTTTTTATATTTTTCAAAATGGCAAAAAAAGTGCCATTTTCGACTTTGGGCGCTATTTTCCGTTACGGGTTAAACGCATTGAAAAACTTTTAGATATATCGGGCATTTTCGGACGCGTCGATACCTAATGTGTTTATGATTTTTACTGTTTATTTATATTTATGTCAGTTCTAGGGAAAGGGGGGTGATTTGAATTTTAGTTTTTTATTATAATTTTTTTTAAACTTTTTTTTTATTTTTACTATTTTTCAGACTCCCTAGGGTACTTTAACCCTAGATTGCCTGATCGATCCTATCATATACTGCCATACTACAGTATGGCAGTATATGAGGATTTTCCTCCTCACTCATTACAATGTGCTGTCAACACATTGTAATGAAGGAGTTAAAACGAAATAGCCTCGGGTCTTTGGAAGACCCGAGGCTACCATGGAGACGGATCGATGACCTCACGGGGAGGGGCGATCCCAGGTAAGATAGCCGCTACCTTTTTGAGGCTGCAATCGCAGTGATAAGCACCGATCGCGGGTGTTACCGGTAAGCCTTTGCTGCAATATGCAGCAAAGACTTACCGGCTATGGAGAGGGCTTAGCCCGTGAGCCCTCTCCATGCAGCGCGACCCGACCGCCGCCGTGAATACACGGCGGGCGGTCGCGAACTGGTTAAAGTCATAAACAGATTATTTTACCTATCTGAGAAGGTTTTGTGTATGAGGCTTTCACAACTGTGTCTAGCCACGTAAAGTATCATTTTGACCCCTGCTGCAGAGATCATATTTATAATATTACCCAACTTGTGTTCAGTGGTGCTGCTGAGGTGAGGTTGTCTACAGTGATCCGGTTGACCCTCTGCCAGGAGGTTTGTACACTTGGGCAAAGGGGACAGTACTGCCTCCTATGTACAAAAATATAACTACTAGGATACTGCTCCCTGTGTACATGAATATAATTAGAATGATAAATGTTTCCTATGTACAAGAAAATACTATAATACAGCCCCCTATGTACAAAAATAGAACTAATATAATACTTCCCTCCCAAAGCAGAGTGCTAACCCGGGCCAACTGGACCCGCAATAAGCGGTCTGAGGATCCGCTGATTTAGTTGGCGTTATATTGTTATTGCGTTTAAGTGTTCCCTTTATTTTTTTGAGCAGCTTATACAATGTGTTCTAAAAATAGTTCCAAAAAGTATGCCTGGAACGCTTATAATGTGCCCTACACAATGTTGGTTTCAATATAAAACAACATTCCAAACAAGAAATTATGAAGTGTAACGATAAAATGGTGTTTAAAAAGACTGTGCTATTCAGGGTATCCATATCCTGGTTTGGTTCCTCCAGTTATTGATGTTTTATTTCAAGGTTTTATTGTGCATGCACAGTATTTTATAGTGTCTTATATTGTTACTACCAATTTATGAAAGTCACGTTACAACACTATACTGTATATGGTAACAGTGGTATAAATTGTAACCAAGAATGTTTCCAAAAGGGTGTTTTCATATTAAATATATACAGGCGGTCCCCTACTTAAGGACACCCGACTTACAGACAACCCATAGTTACAGACAGACCCCTCTGCCCACTGTGACCTCTGGTGAAGCTCTCTGGATGCTTTAAAATAGTCCCAGATTGCAATAATCAGCTTAAAATTGTCTGCAATGAAGCTTTATTGATAATTCTTGGTCCTATTACAGCAAAAAAATTTGAAACTCCAATTGTCACTGGGGCAAAAAAAAAAATTGTCGGGAACTACAATGATAAAATATACAGTTTCGACTTACATACAAATTCAACTTAAGAACAAACCTACAGTCCCTATCTTGTATGTAACCCGGGGACTGCCTGTAATACATTTTAACATATTTTATGTAATAAATACAAGTTAAGTAAACTGAAATAAGTAGTGCATAGTATGCTCTTTAATTAGTGCTATTTTCTATATACCGAGTGACACACTGTACAACCATAGCACACTTGCCAATTAGGGGGTTATCCAACAGATTTAGTGCAGTCCAGAATTTGTATTTACAACCAGAGGTCGCACTAACATTTTTCTAGAAGGGTAATAATACTCCTCATACTATTTTTGAGTATTTTTAGCCAAGGAGTAGTATGCAATTTTCAGTAATACAAGTATATAACTCATAGCTGTATATAAATGTTGATAAGATGCTATTTATATAAGAAAATAACGTGTCAGTATCTTCTGTGTTTAAATAGCAAATTGAGGCAGTTATAGTGATCTTACATCATGCATTGCCCAGACTGGAGCTGACACCACCAACCCCCCAACCACACTGCTGCCGCCGAAACGTCCCACCACCAGACTGTGGCTAACGCCGCTGACACCAAATGTCCAGACTGCGGCTAATGCCCACCGTTTCCCCCCTTCCCGTGCCTAGACTGCCGCAGACAGCGCCGAGCCCTAGCGGTCAGACTGTGGTTAACGCGCACTGCCTCTCCCCCTCCCTCATGTGACCAGACTGCGGCAGCCGGCGCCGAGCCCCCGTGACCAGACTGCAGCTGACACTGCAAATCCATGATGGTTGCTTTGTAAAAAGCTTTTTTTAAGATAAATTTTAGCTTATTTTATTTGGTTTATCTTGTGTTGGGGGGGGGGGCATTTTACTTTTTTTTTTTTTAATTAATTAAATTTGCAGTCCCATGTAACATACACCTCAGCACCTGCCATACATGCAGCCCCATGTAACATACACCTCATGCCACCTCAGCAATCACCAGACAGGCAGTCCAATGTAACATACACCTCATGGAACCTCAGCACCCGCCAGGCATGCAGACCCATGTAACATGCACCTCATGCCACCTCAGTACTCGCCAGACATGCAGACCCATGTAACATACACCTAATGCCACCTCAGCACCTGCCATACATGCAGCCCCATGTAACATACACCTCATGCCACCTCAGCACTCGGCAGACATGCAGTCCCATGTAACATACACCTCATGCCACCTTAGCACTCGGCAGACATGCAGTCCCATGTAACACATACCTCAGCACCTGCAAGACATACAGTCCCATGTAACATACATGTCTCCCCTGACCTTACTACAACCATCATGTCCACTCCTCTCCAGCCCCCTCACCTCCATACACATGTATGCACACAGTACCTCTGCAAGTTCTACTTGCAGGCAGCCATTACAGCTCCACTGCCTGCACTGTGAGGAGACTGTGTACAAAACCACACCCATTTCCCGGAGGCTCTGCCCCCTCTAGTGACATCCAGAGCAGTTCCATTCTAGACGCTACCAACGATGTGGTGTGTGCTGAGCAGTGCCGGCAGGTGCGCTGGCATTCTAATGTTGTGTCCTGTGCACGATTGCTGTGCGCGCCGGACCGCTCAGCCCACACACTACAGGGGATAATTGCCAAGCATACTTTAACGCTTGCCAATTATTCTGGGGAGTAATGGCGCCTCATCATGCGTCTATGACGCTTGGTGAGGTGTTAATGCGATCTCTGTTTACAATGGTGTCTAATAAGAGACTATAAGAAGTAAAACTTATTAACCAATTCACTCATCAAGATACTACAGGTCCTAAATATAGTGAAAAGCAGAACTAGCTACTTAGATTATGTACTTAGATTACATCAAAATGTTGTTACTGGATTAGGATGAACCACAGGAAGGAAGGATCATACTTATCTCTGCAGAATTAAAAGAAACGAATTCGGCAAATGCAAATCCATTCTGAGCTCTGCATAACATATGTCAATTACGTGTTTGGAATGCAGTCATAGTAGTAAACATAAATAATAAAGCAAAAAAATAAAACACATGAATAACGTGAAACAAAAAGTACTGGAAATCTCACTTTTATTCTTCCATAGAAATCAGTACAGTTTAGAATTAAACACTAGCATATTTTCAAAAATCCTCAATTCTAAGACACAGCAAGAGATTTTACTAAAAATTTTAAGTGTTCTAATACAATGTAACAGAAACTATTCAGTTGTGCATAAATTTATGTTACAAGATAACATACACACAACAATCAGTATGTCAATTTGACAGATACAAACATCGGCAGTGTAAAGTAACACACGTATTGAAAGTGTGATCAGAAACATAGTGGAACGTCTTCCCTTCATATGTTATTTTTATGTATTTTTATAGGTTGCCACTCATCAAGGTCCTCAGTCCCTCACTCAGAACACATGTTTAACAGCTTCATATTGCATACCCAAAAGGTTTGATTAATCGAGGTCACAGGGCATCAATGGACCCGTCACACAGAGGCAAATCACAATTATTGAAGAAAAGTAAAGTCATTGATGTACAAGTAATAAGAATAGTAATAAAGACAAGCAGGCGTTTCCCCTGGCATGAATGCACGTGAGTTTATGACTTCCTAAATCCACATTTAGTGGCACAGTAGCCAAAAGCGCCATCATCCCTCATTTAATTCACAGTAGCTGCTTTTTTGGAGAAGACCTTAGTTAGCATCAAGCGCCAAGTGTCAGATGCAATGTGCTCAAGCTCAAAACTGAAGGTTTAAGTATTTAAAGGATAAATGGAATTGAGGAGAACCATCAAAGTGCAGCTCTTGAAGGCCCCTTTAATGTCACTTGCAGGCACCTTTCATGTTGCACCCACAGAAGATCAACCTGAGAATTAGTTCAAACATTTCTACATTGACATCTTAATGTAAAATATTCCTGAACTATGGCATTCAGCAAGGAGAAAGAATCAGCACACCAAGAGAGAAAATCACAATTGATCAATTTCAATTAAATGATAAAGTGTCCCAACAGAGGAAAACAGAAAAGTAATCTTTACATTTCCCCAAAACATACAGTAAAATTCCTTTAAACCAGCATCAATAGGACGTCTATTGGATTATGGGGTATTCTACAAAATTAATCATTAAATGATTATAAAAATTGCTTGAGGAAATAAGGCCATTCTATCTATACACTAATTTCCTACCAATTGTTAATCAAAAGAATTTACTTATTGATTGAGCTGCTCAGACCCGTGATATTACACAATTTCAGGATTATTTGATGCAGGATTAACGGCATTTCACTGGACACCTATTTTGAAGAAAATCATTAAAGTTAGCTGCAAACATGTATAATTGAAGAATCTTAAAAAGGAAAATTGCAATGTGCAACAGATGATAAAGCTGCACCTATGTCCATGTATGGGTAAGGTTTTTAAAGTCAAGCTGTTTTTTTTAGGAAACACCTCACAGCAGATAAGGCCTCTTGACTATTCCTACTGCTGGGGTCCCAACCAATACTAGGAATGGTGGTATCATGTACCTGCATGAAGCGCGATTTCTCATTTCACCTGCTGCTTTGTGGAAAAGGAGAGTAAAGTGCTCGACTTTCTTTGGCAATGCCACAGAAGTGAATGGGACATTAGCATACTGTACATGCACAAAGCAATTCAAATGGTGGCCAGGACCTCAAATCTTGTAAAAGTAAGTGGGTCACCCAACGACCAGACACTTAAAGGTGTTGTTTGTAAGACATACATTAATATTTTATGACTACTAACGGGTAACTGTATTCTAAGCAATTCTCTTATGTATTGTTATCATGTAAATAGTTCCTTCTGCCAGCAGAAGAGAAGCCAAAAGGAAGAAGGAAAGCCTTAGGGAAGTTATAGTTCCCTGGGGCTTTCTACAGCTGCATACATCTAGTACTGTGTTTTACAACAGATTACCTCTATAAGGGCGACCCTGGGGAGATCAGATTTCTTCTGTGAGAGTGGTCTGTTTAGAATACTGGGGGACAGCACATAATGTAGTTCAATAAAGAGGCTTTCTATGCAAAAACTTAAAAATGACCATATATTGGTAAAACAAAGTTAGAGCGGCAGCCAGGGGATGATGTTTTCACAGGGAGTCAGGAATTTTTTATCCCTCAAAACTGTTGATAAAAGGTAGGTAGTTACCCTGAACAGTAACGAAAAAATGCATGCGGTGATGTTCATACTACCTGCGTGGACCAGTAACAGAAGCTTTAGTATGCCACAAGCCGTCATTGCCATTGGTGTACCATACACTAGATTGGCAGAGGCTGCCAAAGAGTGCTCCCTCTTCTCTGGGTGATGACTACTACCAGAAGTTCTGCAGCCTTCCATACAGAGACTCCGGAGCACTGCACATGAAGAGACCGTCTAAAGGGGTCTTACAAACGCAGCCATGGCATCCTGAAGCTCATATTTCTGCACCCACTATAAACTTAACTAGAGATACTCTGTCCCATCAAACATTTAGGGCAATTTGTGATCCGGTGGACATAAAGTAGAAGGAGTTTGTGGGAAATTATTTCTAACTTGTATTTTATTATATCAGATCTGAGTTTAGAAGGCCAGTGGGTGATCAAACTCTTTGACTTATGAACTCATACAGAGAAAGTTTGAGAATCACTGAATAGGGCTATCCACTGGAATCACAAAAAATAGACTGAATGTACTGAATCTGAGAATGGGTCCTAAATCTGCATCAGCCGTCCCTAATTAAAATGCACCTCTTAAGGTAGTTTCTTTGTATGGGGCAGAGACACCTGATGTGCCATCATCCACTGCATCACCACAAAATACATCCCTGTTAAATCTATTCCCACAAAATTATATCATTCTTCTTAATTCCTCTTGCTGTATAACATGCTGTACTCAGATCAGACATCATGTTCAACACCAAAGGTTCCCTTCAAGTAATTTCCCTGTCCCCTCTGCAGCGACCCCTCAGAACTGCTGATAGACTCGCTGAAAAATGACTTCAGAGACATCTCTGCAACACCACATGACCTGGAGGGCCAATGCATGACTCAATCATACACCAACCACATAAGGTTCTACACTTTCATTGGCAGTGTCATTTTGCCACAGATTTTTCAGATTAGAAAATCTGAGCCAAAAGACAACGCCGTTTATTAACCTGTGTAAAAGGTGCGAGAATCGGGATGAACAAACCCTTCAATCTCATAGTTTCCTTTTGTCAGTATCACATTACTCTGATTATAGACAAACTGCTTAGCTGGAGGATGGTATCTGTTATGTATTGCCTATAATCAGAGTAATGTGAAGCTGACAAAAGCAAACTGTATGGGGATGGAGGGTTTGTTCATCCATACACAAAAATGATGATAAGTGAAAGTAAATTTAGCCCTGTGAATAGGCAATAAGGAAAATCGTTCCCGCTCATTGGCTTAATTTTCAACCTGTATAAAAGGTTCCTTATTTGTTAGACCATTGTCTATCCTGTAACATCCTCACCTAACATCATGCAGTCAACAGGTACCATATTCCCTTTCTCATTGACAAATGTATATAAAATGACCTAATTTTACTGGGAGACCTGTAAATCATTAATACTTGATAACAAGAAAATGACCTGAAAATGACAACTGTTTATAATACTAGATTAATGTGCAATGCAGAGAAAATTAACTATCTATAGAATTTTAAATAAAGTTTGTTCAGTAATAAAAGAGGTTAACACAATATGAAGATTGACCTAAGGAATTTAACAGAACGCATAAGACGTCACGGGGAATAGATTCTGCTGTTCATGCACATTCTATACAGCATATAGAAGACACATTATATCTTGGGTGTTTACTTAAGGAAGAAGTTTAACTCTCCCCTGCACCCCAACATTCAAACAGGAAATTTATTGCCAGGAACCCAGTGTGAGAATTTCTAAACAGATGCTGTACAGTGCAACAAATACCAAAAAACCTTACAAAGCTGCAATTACTGACATCCTTTAGACTTCCATGCAGTGCTAGGTTTACAGAGATGAGAGGACTCTGAACACAGCCAAAATAATTCAAGGTAAGTGAAGGGCAATTCCTTTAAAAGGGAATATGTCAACAGTTTAGCCATACAAAGCTGCAGACAGTGGGGGAGATTTATTATGCCTTCTACGCCGCAAGAAAGCTGATGGAGGCACATGAATATCCCCCTCTCACCCTTGGGCGAGTCAGGGAGCAGGGCAGGCAGAGGGCAGTGAGCGGCCAATGGATTTACTAGTTTCCTCATAAAAAAATGGCCAAAACTATAGCAAAAAAAAAAAAAAAAAAAAGGGTCTACTGATCCAAAGTGGCGGGGGTTAGCACCCGTATTTACAAAGAGGCCTCAGCCTCTTAGTGGATATGGGTGGTGGAAAACCAGCTGGGGGGGATCTTAAAACGGACATTAGAAACACTAGTCTTAATGCCCCCACAGTATTATACACCTGGACAGCTGTTATATTATACATGTGTTTGTGTTAGGAGAAGGAGGACTGTGGAAAATACATTTACATTCCACAATAAGAGCAAGACTTGGAGTACTCTGGTGCAATTATGTGTGGGATATTTTAAATGAACAAAGCACAGCTCACACCCCAGCCCAACCCCTCCCCCCGAGTAACTGCTGTCGTATTTAAAAAGAAGCCTTCTATGGAAGTGACTCAGAGCAGGGGGAGTGGTGTGCTTTAGGATCCAACACATCAATACATCAAGTTTTTATAGTCCTGATCTCTAGAACGGCTACCGGACACAGTCTGCAGTTTTGTAAGGCAAAACTGCTGTCGATTCCCTTTTCAGTTGTCTGACAATGGTCCAAACTCTAATCATTATGATTAATCGTCACTATAAAGCATTATTTTAACAAAAAGGGGAAGAGGGATGGAAAATCCCATCATAGAGCACTTTGTAAGGGTAAAAACAATCCAATGCACAGTTCCGATAATAGAAAAAAAAAATCTGTTGTAGGAGGGACCATTGCACCTTTGAAACATACTTCTTGTATTCTGAAGTACGAAAGGCACTTTTTGCAAGCCTTTTTGGTATCTGTTTACTATATCTCAGCATGCATTGTGGGCCAGGTATGAAAACCAGAACAATGAAGTCCAGTATTTGGTCACTATGTGCAAAAGCACCATTTCTCCAGTCCCAGTTAAGACACATGGCCCCATCTCATCTTTTCAAATGTTTTGATTGTGCAAAAGAACATAAACTAAGAAAGCAAAACACATGGGAGTTGTCACAAAGATACAAACAAAAATATGGTGATATTAACTATGTTGAGAGGTACAATACATATATGCCCCTCACCAGGAGAGGGAGGTGTAGTTCCAGCTTTAGTTCAGTTTCTTTTGCTCATTATGGTATTCCTCCATGTCTTCGGGAGTGAAATCAGTACAGAAACCATTTGGTGCAGTAACAGAAGAGCTGTTTACACATGTTTCAGAGTCCACCATATTTGGATAAAGAAACATTTCAGCAAAATGTGGATTCAAAGTAGCAAACCTGTCAAAGTCCACTGTGGAGAAAAGAACATGAGGAATATTAAAATTATAAAATATTTAGCAAGATAAAAGCATTAATATAAACAGGTTACTTAAAGGGCAGCTCCGATATTTTTTTCACAAATCAATAGCTCTTGGGAAGTAGGATAACGTTGTCTATTACGTTCATTACCAATGTTGAGCATTTTTTTTAGATTCTGCAGGGACAGCTAAAGTGAGAGAATAGCAGTCTCCTCTGGCTGTACCAATTCTCTGTGTAAAAATCTCATTTGTTTAAACAAGAAACAGACAGAGGTGAGATCTGCTGCTCCCTGTTCACTTTGGATGGAAGAGAAGATCATGTGAGGTCTTTTCTGTGTAGATAGCAGGAGAGTTGTGTCTTTGCAGATCAGTTGATGCAGAAGTCTCTAACACGGAATAGTGAGGTACAAGATCTGCCCTGTTCCCTATAATGTCATCTATCCCAGTCTGACTTTACAAAATGTTCTCGGTTTCTTTCTGCACCTAAAGCTGTGCCTTATGCTCCTATGTAGCAATCCTTCTCACACCATCTTTAAAACAGGGAAGCTGTTAACCCACAGCACAGACTATACACTTCACGTTTCACTCTTGGATTCTACTGCTCAGTAAATGCTGCAAGTTCCTCCATGTGATGAAATCTGCCAAGCTATTCACTTTATAGTCCTGCATGTACACACTATGGGGTGCTCAGTGAATTGAATTGTAGCAAATCCAGCAAGATTCCTACATTAGTTCAGTTACTTCTCACAGGAGTTACTTGATAAAAGAAGACAATATATCAAGTGAAGAGAGCTCAGCTTATTCAGGGAAAAAGAGGAATAAGTTAGTCGCCGCCCACTTCACTGCTGCTAAAGAAGTAGTTTCCGAAAAGACAATACCTTAACAATAAATTAACATGCTCAGATACTATATAATGTGGATCTAAATCACCATGGATGCCTATGTACATTGGACAAAAATTACTATTGTCAGGCCAGGTAAGATGGAAACTTTGTTAGCTATAGGGATTTGGATCCCCCCTCAAAGTGAAAATGATAACACTGCATCTGACAGATTAGATCATACAATTTTTATTTTTTAATCTTGTTCTTCTTAATAAGATTCTTTCAGAATTAGATTTCCAATCTTTTACTTCTGTGTAATTATAGTTTTGTATATGTTGATAGTAGCAGGACAGGAATAACTCATGTTTTGAAGCACTAGGGCTGTGTCCACTAACAGCTCTTCTCTTAGCATTTCACCTACTCCACAGACCCTCCCACCTCGCTCTGAATAAGAGCTGTAGTAGGCTCTTTGTTGATTACTAAAGCATCAACTTGAGCCAATGGGAGTGGTTGTAGTGCGGCACAATTCAGATGATATCTCACAGCACAGAAATGTTAGGACACTCCCAACAGTACTCCCAGTCACAATCCTAGAATATAAATACATTTTTCACAGTCATTCTGCAATTAACAACATACACAAAGGTATGGTTACACAGCTATACAGGCCTTTGCTTGGTCACACAGTCTGATAAGACTGCCTTACGGTTACCTTTTATTATTTTTTTTATTTATTTATTTTTTTTACAAAAGACTTCACCCACATTTGTACAGAATACACTTATAGGAATCAATGGCTTACCAAATGTGATTTTACCCTTCTCCTCTTCATCTATTGCTCTAAAAAGATCTGTTACATTCAGTTCCGACACTCCCAATGCAGTCTTCAAAATGACTGCCAGCTCCCCCTCTACTATAGTTTTATAATTTTCTGACTGATACATCTGGGGGAAAGAGGAAAAAAAATTATATCACTAAACACTGTGAAAAAATGAAGCTATAGATCATTCAGTGCTTCATTAGTAAGAGAACGTAAAGCTTGGCATTAAAGGAAAGTTGAAAACGAAATAATAAACCACTACAAGTATGTTGTAAAGCATCTTAACACCTTCCAGATCAGGTTTCTTTTATGGCTCTGTATGGTGGATTCATCCAATAACTCAACTTTGCAGCAAGATCTTTAAGGAAACCTACCACCACAGATCTACATATTAAGGTAGATCCGGTGGCAGGTTCCTCTAATGTATAGTAGTATAGCCCTTTTTAGGGCTAATTCTTTTATGGCCCAGAACTTTTATAAATTTTAATTCCTCACAATATGCAAATTTCCTAAAGAGGCTGGGGCAGGAAGTAGCCGGAGCTGAGGCTACACGGTACGGCTACTCCAGGCCCCAGCAGCCTAACAATGCATCTTCAGCGTACAGCTACGAGGAGCTGCACACGCTTGTCTGTGAAGCAGGGTTGCACGCATGCTTCAGAGCAGAGACTGTGCAGCTGGTAGCCTGAGCTCTACGCATGTGCAGAGCCCAGCTTCGCAGAGGAGTGTGCGCAGCTTCTCATAGTTGCACACTGAAGATGCATTGGTAGGCGAAACGCAAGAGGCTACTGGGGGAGTGGGGTAGCTGCGCTGTGTAGCCTCTGCTCCGGCTAGCCTCTTTAGGAAATCTGCAAATTGGGGGAATTAAAATTGAGTTCTGGGCCACGAAAGAATTAGCTCTATACTATTATACATTAGAGGAACCTGCCACTGGATCTACCTTAATTAGGTAGATCCGAACTCAGCACAAAGTCAAGCACTGCCCATGTAAGAATTCCCACATCCAAGTAATTGATGGTGTGGAATCCAGGGACATAAAGTAACCCGCTGAGAGCTGCTATCATTGACAATATGCAAACAATTCAACAACATCGATGCCATATTCCGATGCCCATAACTTGTTATACTTATATATGTGTATGGGCTGTATAAGATATTAGTATATATCAGTTTGGGACCTATATGACTTTTTGATCACTGTTTATCCAAATGTTTATATATTATTTATTTTTTTTACTTTCATTTAAGGATCCCTTTAGTACTTTAACCCTAGGAGGTGCGATCGCCCACACAATATACTGTAATACTACTGTATTGCAATACATTGTGCACGTAATGCTGATCTGTTTGCCTCTGGTTTCATGGCTGTCATGACGACCAATTAACACTCTCTATGACGTCAATTGAAATGCCAATTGGCATTTCAAGGAGTCCACTGGCAGGTTTCAACCACAGCACTCAACAATCATTACATGATACATATTGCAGTAATGATGGTGTAGCTCCTTGTTACCCTGGAAATCTTGAGCACTGGGCCAAAACTCCTTAAAAAAAGCACAAATCACCCCAGGATCCACACCAAATAAATGACATGCCTCGGACTATAAATAATAATGTATGTGCGGCACCGAGGGTACGAGAGCTGGAGTGGAGCTGCCAAAGCAACACAGGAAATAGCATTACAGCAAAAACCAGGAAGCTTTCTCCCTCGACTTTGGCTGATAAATATTGCTGGGTGCCGATGCACAAGCCCTCTCCACTATTATCGGGGGGAGTAGTATGGATAAGGGAGCCCAGTTTAAAAACCGGTAAAGCGATCTGATTCTAGCCCGTCTCCACTGCTTTAGGTAGTCATGTGACTGCTGCCTGTAGTGAGTAACTGAGCTCCAGTCACATGACCTCGTATTGGGCTGGGAGCTGGAGCTGCAGCAGTGAAGAGACATGAATAGGCTGCAGCTCGCTTCACCAACATAGGCAGAGAGGACAAAAGTCCTGTGCGGATTTTTTAGAAAAGCATGGGGCTTTTCTTAAGGGACAAAACTGCCTTACAAGCGTCAGAAACTTTTAGAGGCTAGCACTAAATCAGAATAGTTAAATGCAGGTGTCAGCTGTGTAATACAGCTGACACCTGCACAGTTTGAAGAGAACTCAACCCTATAGGCTTTCTCTATATAACCAGTACCAAACCGCAATACACTATAACATACCACTGGGGATAAATGTTTAAAAATGAAAACAAAATAATAAACATTAACCAGCATTTACTATACGACATATGGCATAACTGGACTCCATGGTGTGGTTAATAAAGTATTAAAAAGGCTCATAAGCTGGGCCCCTTTCATGCATGGAAGGTGTCTACTGTATAATACAGCAGACATCAGCTGTAAAATACCGCAATTGGTTCTGCCATCGACTGGGGCAATTGACCTGTTAGGTACCGCGGTTAAACCGCAGCATCACAGCCTCAGTTGTATCAGACAGGGATTTTATTACTTAAAATAAAATTGCTTCCTAGGTCGCACAAATAAACATGTATAAAACATATTATATATCCCCCTTATCCAAAAATGGCAAACCTATCAAAAATGTGGCAACTGCATTCTGTTACACAGAAAAAAAAATTCACCTCAAAAGTCATATATAAACGAGCAAATGTTTCTTGGTACTACAGAGGGCTGGATATGAGCATCTGAGCATCCTGCTTCAGCTTCTAAACTTGACTCATCTCAGGCTCTCTTCAGCTATTTTCTCATTTCTCATTTGCATATGCTTTTTAAAGTTAATTTTTGATAGGTAAACCAGAGAGATTTAACATAAAAAAGGAATGCTTGAAAATTTTTTAATGACCCTGAGAGTTCTGGTAGTTTAGTAGGGTATCAGCCAGTTACAGTGTCCCTTCAAGGGATTAAAGGATATTTTAAGAGATTCATTATATTAAAGATAATTCTTCAATCCCCATAACCTTGTAAAGCTGAACTAGATTAGGGCCATGTGAAAGTGACAACCCTAGGCCAGTAATGGAATGTGGCACCTAGCCATAAATCCTCATGTTGCCAATGTTAGGAAAATGATAAAAGCATTAAGAGATAATTATAGCATAAAGTTCAATGCACCAAAGAGAGTTCACCAGTAAAAGCATACTTGCCTCGAAAGCCAACTGAATGGTTTCCAGTGTCTTCGAAGGTCTACATACGACAGACAGAGCAATCACATACTCCCGTAGGTCAATGACACCCTCTTCATTCTAAAATAACATGCAAGGATTAAGTTTTTTTGTTTTTTTTTGTTTTAATGTAAGAGGCCTGGTTACCATTAACATGCAGTCTAATTAAGAAACATAATTTTATATAGGAAGAGTAACTAAAAGATCAATCATCAGTAGGTGTCAGCCATCTGTTAACTATAGGAGGAGTAGGTATGTTCATCAATAAGTTACTATTAATGATTTCCAACAAATATATATCCATTATTCTGCTCAGCTCATGGTGACTGGTTCTCTTCATATGCATTAATCATTTACCCTTTACAGTCCTGTCAATCATTTTCTGTCACTACAAGATATGTATAAAGCTACTTATGTATATTTTATAGAACTATTTGAAGTTCCAACTAAAGAACTGGAATTTGATTGGCTACAATGGATATCGCCTTCATATTCCCCCTCCCCAAAGACAATGATACCATCATACCCTCCTCTAACTGAATTAATGTCATGTTTCTGCTATTTTCTTCAGCTTTTCCTTGCACGTATCATGTTCCTGTGGAGATTCCTCTAGTGTTCTCCGATGTATGAATAGCAAATCCAACTCCTTTTAGTGCTTTATCCAATTGCAATGAATTTTAAAGCAAATACACTTTGCGTGACCATCCATTTCTTGCTACACAGACAAGTCACTATAAGAGTAAATGACCCTGTAGACAACCTGATTTACCATGCTAAAAGTAGAAGATAATAAAATTTTACAGCAAATTACTTAAATTGTGTGTGCTGAATGCGCTTTTCTATAAAGATCACTCAATAGCCCCATTCTCCTGACCAGAGGGGTCCCAGCAGTCAGACCCCTGCCATCACACTGTACATCTCTTACTTTATTGCAGTTGAATCACTCTTTACAAAGAGTTATGAAAATACATCATACAATTGATGTTGAAGCCAAACCTCATCAAATAAGGCAAAAAGGTCTTCTAATTTCTCAGTTACTGGAACAGATAGATACTCTGCAAATTCCTTCAAGTTTATCCTTTCCCCATTTCTGTTTTTAGCATTTACAGAGAATTGTTTCAATTCCTTTTCAAGCTTCTCTGGTTTTAAGCTGTGGGGGGAAAAAACAATTACCATTAGTTAAAAAACGACTAACCTTTTAGTCAACTATTGTAATTATTATGTTTAACTCCTTAAAGGGGTTGTCCTACAAAGCGAGTAAGGCCCTATCCACTTTAAATATGCATTACAGGTGCACCTAATTGCTGATGCAGATACCTAGCTAACGCTATGTGCATGCCACAAAAACACGAGCACCTGACCATGGGTCAGGATACTGTGCGTACAGTGTAAAATGTATTTATCAAGTAGTGCTACTTTTGTCTCTAGTACATTGTACATGCATACATAAAGATGTAACCTACCCCAGACTTCTAACAAGCCTTGCAAATTCCAGAAGAGAAGTATCTGATGGGAGACGGAGCTGTCCTTCAGCTAAGGCCAGCTGGCAGTCTTCAAATGTATAGTCTGTGACAGAAACACCCAGGGCTCTTAAAGAGAGAAATAATATGAAATCAAGATCAGTTTTCCATTTGTGAAAATATATACTCCTTGCAAGTTAGGTTGACAGGACGAAAAAAATGCAGCATACAGGTTGTCCAGCATTTTTTAAGAAATAGTGCATTACATATTACGAACAAAGAAGTTACAAATACAAAGGGAAGGACAGCAATAACTACTATTCTCTGGTCACAGAACAAGAAATACAGTATATTGGGTGATCTCAAAGGTATGCACATTGTCAGTACCAGTTTTAATGTTATTGCATTGCTTTCATTATGGTCTATAAACACATTTTTACTAATAATTTAGTTTCCCTCCCTCATTATCTAGAATTTTCTTGTATATGTACACAGCCTTAACACTAATGGATCTCCTGAGAAAAAGGGAACTGAAATTTTAGCATATCATAAAACAAACTGCAGAAGACACAAACATCCTACTTGGACTTTGTTTACCCACAGCTTTTAAGACAGCACACACTTTTACAGCATCTTGCCAATGTTCCATTCTTATCCACTGTAGTTTATGGTACAGTAGTGGAGATAAGATGTGACCTAAAAGTAAAATTGCCTCCCACTACATTATAGAATACATGTTGCTGTAAAATATATAAAGTGGTGTTGTATGTAGCAACTTTTGAGTACATTTATTGGTAACAAACCATATATTTCCATAAAGTAATGAGCAGACCTGATTTGAAAATATTCTTAGGGCCCATGCACACGAACGTCGTCTATGGCGCCCGGACTCGGTACGGTGTGCACAACGTGTGCTCACTGTACCATGCCTGCAAAAATAATAGAGCGCGCCCAATCTTTGGCCGAAAGAACGGCCGCGCGTCATTATTCTCTATGGAGAGGGGAAGGGCATGCAGCACTCGCTTCTCCTCCTCTCCAGCGTCCTGGGCGGGCACACATTTGTGTGCATGGGTCCTGAAGACTGTTATACAGATTTATAGACAAGAATATAATAGGTTCTGCGATAACATAAGATAAAACTTAAAAATAATTCAGAAATAATAAATGAAGGTCCAAAATGTTGTCCCTCCATGTCCCTGCATTAGTGCGGAGTGGCCTGAATGCATTCTTAAAGGGATTTAGAGTATAGATATGTGTATAACATGAAATGCAATTTATGTTAGTAATGTCTCTACTAAATTGACTTCTCCTTGTCCTGTTTGGTCACATCCATAGAGTCTTAAGCCAGAGAATGATGCAGAGTATGTCTGGGTAGTGGAGGAGGTCAGTGGTATCAGTCAGGTTCTGCTTCTACATCACATCCCTGCAGATATCACAGACTGGTTTGGAGGCAAAATGCTGGTAAGCTCTGCCCTGTGGCTGCTCACACGATGAACTACATGGGAATTGTGGTGTTGGCATGAAAACAAGTACAGCAGGAAATAAAGTGTGTGCTAGGATCATATAAACAGATATATTCGGAAATTAGCTAAACATGTGTTCCTAAGGAATGAAAAGTCTGATATTTTGAACTTTTTTTCTTGTAAGCTTGGGAGACAAAGATCCAGTATCTACTGTACCCATCTGCATCTCATCATGATGGATATGCATGTATTCTGTAAAGAGAGTTGTTGTGATGCCTAGGGGTTTTCTTTATACTCATTGTAATGTCAACTATCTCTTAAAACACATACAGCAATTTAATAAAACATGTAAAAATTAGGTTAAAGGAATTTTGTGGTACATACTTGGCCATTACATGTCTTACGTTGTTTGCATACAGAGCAGGGTTTCTCTTTTCCTCTTCAGATGGAGTATAGATAGGTAGAAACTACAAGATTGAATTGGAAGACAAATACACGTAAAAACACAACACAAAAGTTAATCTCACTACTACTTTGTGTAAAATAGTCACTAGTCTGATCATTTAAATTATGTTAGTTAACCAGTTTTGTAAAGCTCCCAACCTGTCAAAATTGGTGATAAAAATACATGCAGTAGGAAATATGTGACGCAAACCTTTATTAACCATTTCTAAGAATCTAAAAAAAAAATTATGTAATGTTGTCTGTTAAAATCAATGAATGACGCCCAAAAATAGCCTGACAGCCCCCTGTAGGGTATAGCCTGACAGCCCCCTGTAGGGTATAGCCTGACAGCCCCCTGTAGGGTATAGCCTGACAGCCCCCTGTAGGGTATAGCCTGACAGCCCCCTGTAGGGTATAGCCCCCTAGTATATGGCCTGCAGCCCCTGTCCCCAAGCATTGGCTCCGTGTCCCGGTCCGTCGCAGGCACCATGACGTCAGCAGCTGACATCATAGTGTGTGCCAATAGTAGAAAGTCAGCGAGCGGCTGACGTAACGATCCCTGCGACGGACAGCGCAGGGACACAGAGCCGATGCCGGAGCATTGCTGTATAGAAGACGACTTGCCGGGGGGGGGGGGGAGGGGGGGGAGTTTCTGTGTCGGAAGGTGAGTACACAGTTTGTTTATTTTCTTGACTTGAGTATAAGCCTAGGTGAGGTTTTTCAGCACATCTTTTGTCCTGAAAAACTCTGCTTATACTCCAGTATACACGGTATTAACATTTTAAAAAATGGTGTGAAGATAATTTGTCATAAATTATGGAAACAAGATAGTCATCCTTATGTAAGACTATCTCTGCACTCTGGCAGTGATGCCCACACATACACTATCGAGGTGCCCAACCACCTGAATTCAGTGTTCATTACTACAGGGCAGCTTTGGGACATGCAGTAACTACTGGATATTTCACATGTAAAAACTATTTGTATCTTTGCAAAATTACTCTAGCAGCGGTGGTCGGTCGTATCCAAGGACAGCAGTCCTTTATTTCTAAGGGACCAGATGTCTACATTAATGGCAAATAATCTTTTTAACAACATCCAATTGAAGAAATTTAAAGTATATTGCAAGTTAATTAAATGTGAAATGTACATATGGGAATACCCCATTTCTTCACCCGACATTAGAAAATCCAAAAGAGGCAGCACTCTCAGATAAGGAAAATCTGTGCTTGAGAAAAGCTTATGGTATGTAGCTGAAATGTTGCACCTCCACTTCTTTGCCTTTTTTTGGATTTTCTATAGCTTGAACTTATTGTTTTTCGGCAAGGTTTTTTAAATTTTTTTTTACTTCATCCAATGAGCTGCGAGATTTTGTGGAAATCACAAATGACATTTAGATCATTCCTTTTATAGGGATTATTAATGGAACAATCCTTAAGGGTGATGGCACACGTAGGCGTTTTTGGGCCGTTTTTAAGCAGTCTGTCAAAAAACGCATGCGTCTTTTGAAAATGCATCTGTTTTGGACATGTTTGACCAATTATCTTTAAACGGACCAAAAACGCGTTCAAAATGCCACGTGTGCCATCAGCCTTAGATGTATCTGTCCATGCAAAACAATGAAGGCATCTAAAATGAATCTATTGGTTATAGCCATTTCAGACCAACTGTACTTACTTCTATTTCTACATAATTGTGGAATTGACATAAAGTAAGCCACAATATGTCCATCCTAAAAAATATATATAAAAAATAAAAAAGCAATTATTAAAGATTCTTCATAAACAGCAATCTCTGATTTGCATTATTACAAATCTATTATAAAATACAATAATGGTTTTTCATATATCTCAATATATTTCTAGTTAATTAAAAAAAAAATTTAAATAATAAAATTCTAGAAAAAGCAAAAAACATACGCTCCAGGTCCTTGCCACGTCCAGGTTATTGTGTCCTAGAGAATAAATGAAAAACATGTATTCAATTTATACACTGCAAGTGTAAAATAAAAAGTGGATAGTAAAAGGCCCATATAATATTTAAGAAGAGGTTGCTGGATTTGAAAAAGGAACCACAACTATACTATATACTGGAGATCAAAATAAGAAAACATACAATTTCCTGAGGGCTTTTCCTTATTTCTGGAAGTGTAATCAGCTGTATTAACATTTTCCCAGCTGCTTAATCTTCCATGCATGAAGAAAAACTGATTAAGTCCATCCAAATGCATGGTAAACATGCAAAAACACATGCGTTTTCAGTGCACTTAAATACACGCCAAGAAAGGACCACGAACGGTCCAAGAACACACTGTGTGAGAGCACCCTAAAGTTAAGGTCAAAATAAAAATGAGATGAGTGTAAAGGAACAGGAGGTGGAGCAGCTTCAAAAACTGCATCTGAAAACCTGAACGTTTG
This sequence comes from Engystomops pustulosus, assembly GCF_040894005.1. Lineage (NCBI taxonomy): Eukaryota > Metazoa > Chordata > Amphibia > Anura > Leptodactylidae > Engystomops > Engystomops pustulosus. The sequence goes on from NC_092415.1 coordinate 104,701,518, forward strand.
AACGCACCCAGAAAACACAAATAAAATGGCCAGCCCAGAGTCCTGATATAATCCTAATATAAAACCCCTGGGAAATCCTTGGCTAAGTTCACATCACTGTTTTTGCATCCGCAAGTCATATACTGCAACGTACAGTATACATTTAAAAACTAACAAAAACTGTTACATTCTTTGTTATATGTCCAAAGTATTTTTGACGGATACATTGTATCCGTCGCATACATTGGCATTTGTTTTTACGGTGTAAACACATATTCCCATGTGCCCTTACCAAGATCCAAAACGGGCATGAAAACGGATGTTATGGATTAATGCTTACGCTGTAACACTACGGAACACTTCTAAAAATCCAGGTGATTTTGAAGTGAAAATTTGGACAAAGTTAGAAAAAATTCTTCATTTTCAAAGTTTGAAATGTTCTGCTTTCCAGGCAGGAAGTAAAACTACCCAAAAAGCTTGATAATTAACATTTACAGAATCTTAGAAACTTTTGAAATTTTTTGGAAAATACATTCATTTAGGCCAAAACTGACACTTTCATAAAGAATTAAATGATGAAATGCTCTGCAAAGTTTGGTGGCCAATTTCTTCAGAGTGTACTCCCCAGTAACCTGCTGTATGGGCGCAGGCCAGGCATAGAATGGAAGAAGCACCATTCACAGCAGATTTGTATTATCACATTGTACAGGCTATAAGTTTTAATTTTTTTTTGTAATGTGAACATATGAGGGCTTATTATTAGTATGGGGGGTTAATAGCGGATGTTAGTGCCGGGTCAGGGCTGTGGATAACACGGCCTAGCCCCGCAGTCTTCTTCTAACGCGCTGACACAGAAAGGCGGATTGTCAGAAGACGTCCCCTTAATGGTCGTCGTAAAAGCCTGATAAGGTGGTCATTAACCCCTTCCCAACGCGCGTCGTACTAGTACGGCGTGCGCCGGGTCCCGGTGCATGGAGAGGGCTCGCGGCATATTGCAGCAAAGGCTTACCGGTAACACCCGCGATCGGTGCTAGCACGGCCATCGCCACTGGCAATGCTGCCAGAGGCTCCAAAAAGATGGCACTGCATGGGCGCCGCCATCTTGCCGCGGATCATGGCAACGGATCAAGGGGAGCGGTGATCCGTTGCCATGACAGCTTCGGGTCTCACGAAGGCCCGAAGCTGTCTCATTTTAACCCATTCATTACAATGTGCTATCAGCACATTGTAATGAATGAGGAGTAAAATCCCCATATACTGCCATATTGCAGTATGGCAGTATATGGTAGGATCGATCAGACAACCTAGGGTTATTTTTTATTTTTCAGACTCCCTAGGGTACTTTAACCCTAGGTTGTCTGATCGATCCTATCATATACTGCCATACTACAGTATGGCAGTATATGGGGATTTTCCTCCTCATTCATTACAATGTGCTATCAGCACGAAATAGCCTTGGGTCTTCGGAAGACCTGAGGCTACCATGGAGACGGACCGCCGCTCCCCGATTACGTCACCGGGAGCGGCGATCCCAGGCAAGATGGCGGCGCCCATGCTGCTATCTTTTTGAGGCTGCCGGCAGCCATCGCTAGCACCGATCGTGGGTGTTACCGGTAAGTCTTTGCTGCAATATGCCGGCTATGGAGAGGGCTCAGCCCGTGAGCCCTCTCCATGCAGCGCGACCCGACCGCCGCCGTGATTACACAGCGGGTGGTCGCGAACCAGTTAAAAAAAAAAAGAAGAAGGATACAGACGCACAGGAAAACAAACATAACTGTTTGGGCATCAGTCCTGTCCACAGTCATGAATGGATACGTTGCAACAAAACTTTTAGATCCGTTTTCTTTAATACAAAAACAGATCAGTCAACAGTATTCAAAAAGCGGCATGTGAACCCAGCCTTATGGCCAAGAAACCAACAACATTCACAGTACTGTGGAAGAGACTGGAAGAAGTGGATCACAATCCCATCAGAGGAGTGTGAGAGACTAGTGATGTCCTGAGGCCGCAGATGTGCTTATGTCATTCAAAGCAGAGGCCTGTGCACTTCATACTGATTGGAGACTACTGTTACCTTCACAAAATGTTATTATAATATTTATCTGTGCTACAGTCATTGTTTTTCTCTAATTATGTTTTTGCAAAAAAAAAAAAAAGGTTGATATACTGGCAATACCCAGGTTACATACAGGATAGGTTCCTTGGATTTGTATGTAAGTCAGAACTGAATATTTTATAATTTAGCTCCAGATTTTCTAAACTTTTTCTGTAATGGGACCAATTATTATCAATAAAACTTTATTACAAACACCTTACAGCTGATCATTGCAGTCTGGAACTAAAGTAAAGCATCCGACGGAGCCTCATGCGAGGTCACAGTGGGCAGAGAGGTCCGTCTGTAACTAGGGGCCATCTGTAAGTTGGGTGTCCTTAAGTAGGGGACCGTCTGTACTTTGGTTATTTTCTTTGGTTAGTTTTATTAAAACACTGTTGTAGTGGTATTCCTTTACAAAAAATCCATCAAAATGTTGATCAATGAAGATTAGCGTATATAATCGAGCATAAGTCTACCCGAGTCCCCCAATTTTACCATAAATAACTTGGAAAACTTATTGACTTATGAAGTATAAGTTTAGGGTGGGAAATGAATTGGTCACAGCCTACTCCAGTAATGAAATGCCCCATGCAGCCAGCCCCCTAGTAATGAAATGCCCCATGCCGTCAGCCACCACCCTACTGATCAAATGCCCTATGCACCACCCACTACTGATGAAATATGTCCCAGGCCGCCAGCCCTTCAGTTATGAAAAGCCTCATGCAGCCAGCCCCCCCTCCCAGTTATGAAATGGTCGATGCAGCCAGCCACCCCCCTATTGATGAAATGCCCTATGTAGCCAAGCATCCCCATTGATGAAATTCCCGATGCAGCCAGGCCCCCAGTTAGGAAATGCCCTCTGCAGTCAGCCTCCCCTTCCAGTTATGAAATGGCCAATGCAGCCAGCCACCCCCATACTGATGAAATGCCCCATGCAGCCAGCCTCCCCCACTGATGACAAAATGCCCTATGTAGCCAGCCCTTCCCGTTATGAAATGCGCCATGTAGCCAGTCCCCCCCCCCCCCACTCTACTGCTGAAATGCCCACTGCAGCCCCTCGGCGTATAAATAAACTTACATACTCACCTTCTGGCACTCCCGATGCTCAGTTTAGCAGCATGCATCATAGGGTGCTTATACACGAGTATATATGGTACATTATTTCTGAATAAATCAAGTGATCATACATTGCTCTCTTACTCTAATAATGGTTCTCCAGTGTACAGATTGATTGCAATTAGAGCAAAAGTTTTTTTGTTTTGAGAAATAGGTACAAGAGTGCCCTGTCATCTGCCTATAGTCTGGGTACATATTGAATAGTGAGTGGGAATGGAGGTACACAAGTTCTGGACTGCTGCACATTTACCCATTGATGTTGCTGCTGGGCTTTTAGATTCAGCCTGGTCATAGATTGGTAAAGCTGGCATGCCAGTTGGTTCTATATATGCCTAATTGAAAATAAATATGGAGAGCCGGTAGGAAAGGGATGTGCTGCAATCCAGCAAAAACACTCCTGGGAATTGAATGGTGTATGTGGGCAAACGATATCCTGTTGAAAAATGATAGAAGTCCAGTAGTAGAGGCAGCCCAAATGGCTAATCTAAGTGCATATTGTTTCACTACTAGACATGACTGACACTCAGGCTGGATTCACAATATTGAGTTCAACATAAATGTCAAGAAGATTCCTATACTTGAAACAAGTTTTGGCATGATTACCATGTGTTTGGCTGATTTGAATCCCGTATTAACATTTTCACACTGGCTTGAACGTCCAGAAATGCAGATTCAAATCAGCCAAACACATTGAAAACATGCAAAAACACATGCATTTTCAGTGACTTAAAATAAATAAAGAAAGGACCAAGAAAGGACAGAGAACGCACTGTGTCACAACACCCTAAGGATACTTCAGGAGGGCTGCAGACACTACAGTTAATGAAAGGGATAGAATTTGGCAGTCAACAGCAGGACTAGTAATAGGCACAGTAACCGAGTAACTTAGCGAGTGGAAATTGTGTGCACCACGTCTGAATAGTTGAGACCAAAACTGGGGAGAGCAGCTTGTCAGCAGCTGGCCATGTATGTCATTTGTATGCCCCAAGACTAAAGGAAAACTTCTTACAACTAGGTCAGAATATACTAGATGATGGGCAATATATGCAATAGGGTTGCACTGATACCAGAATTTTGAGTGCAATAGGATATCTTGAGAAGTATCATGATACACAGTACAATATTTTCAAGAAAAGAAAAAAAAGTATTATCTGTATGTGTCGGGTGCGGTCAGATGGGTCGTCTACATTGCGTTTATATTGAAACACATTTGAACATTAACGGTCAACTGAGTGACAACCAGGTAATGTTAATATAACATATATAATTTAAGGCTCATTCAGGCAGGTGGTTTTTGATGTCCATATGTGATCAGTTTTTTAGTGGGTGGAATACGGACCCTCTGATTCTTATGGGTCTGTTCACATGTCCTTTTTTATTTTTATTAGAAATTTGCAGCATGCACTATTTTTTTCACATGCAGACCCCCACCAAAAAACATGGATGACATCTGTATGCAGCCAGTTTTTCCTCAAATGTTGCTAAGCAACCAACTAGGCAGGACAAAAAATACATGGCATGACACCAGTTAACATACAGACACAATTATAATTATAAAAAAAAAAAAAAAAAAAGACATCACACATCCACATTTTCTGCGGATGTGCACCGGACATGTCCGTCTGAATGAGCCCTTATTTTGTGTCTTATACATTTTTATTAATTCAATTTAACTATATTAATTATATGCTTTAAAAAACTAATAATAAAGTGATATATAGAGAGACCTCTGAGAAGATACATCTCTATATACCAGAGCTTGTGTAAGCTCTTAGTTACATAAAATCCTCCCACTGCCAACCAGTAATGGATAGTAGTGGGGTTGATCAGAAGTGTCTAAGAGCAAAACTGTTCTAGTTGCTCATGGAAACCAATCAGAGCACAGCTTTCATTTTATGAACAGCTGTGGGAAAATAAAAGCTGAGCTCTGATTGGTTTCCATGGGCAACTAGAACAGTTTGCTCATGGAAACTTCTGTAAAAACTGTATCTCTATGGCATGGTAGAGACAGTTCATCCGACATATATTCAAAGGATTCCCTCTCCTCTGGGGAATACCCTGCAGACAGCTACTACTGGTAGGAGTATGTAGAATGGCAAAAGTCATTCAGTGCCAAAAATAACAGCAACCGTTTTGAGTAGGAATGAATGAAAACCTCTTCCAGAGTGCTCTGAACCTCAGACTGGGCCGGAGGTTCACCTTCAAATAAGACAATGACCCTAATCACACAGCTACAATACCAAAGCAGAGGCTTTAGAACCACTATAAAACCATTCCTTACTGGCCCAGCCACAGCCCTGACCTAAACCCAATTAAGAATCTCTGGAGAGACTTGAAAATGGCTGTCCGCCAATGTTCACCATACAACCTTAGTGAACTGGAGATAATCTGCAAGGAAGAGGCAGAGGATCCCCAAATTCAGGTGTAAAAAACTTGTTGCATAATTCCCAAGAAGACTGTACTAGGCTCTACTAGCTCAAAAGTTGCTTCTACTCAATACTGAGCAAAAAGGTCTGAAAACTTAACTGTATTTCAGTTTTTCTTGTAAAAAACATCTAAATTTCTATTATTTTATGTCAAGATGGGGTGCAGTGTGTACATTAATGACCAAAAAAAGAACTTTGGCTGCAAAGAGTGAAAAATTTAAAGGAGTCTGAATACTTTCCGTACAAACTGTATGCATGTTTTTTTTTTCGCATCTAGGTCAATTATTTAAATTTGCCAAATGCCAGAATAATGAGAGAGAATTATTTAGGCATTTTTATTACTTTCTGCTAACTTTTTCATTAGTATTTGACACTATTGCGTCAAACATGTTGGATATCCTTCCAGAAGCTTCTAACAATAGTTTGTAGGAATTTAGGCCCATTACACCTGACAGAACTGGTCTAACTGGGTCATGTGTTCTGACCACCTTGCTTGCACCTGCCTTTTCAGCTTTGCCCATACATTTTCAATACGACTGAGGTCAGGATTTTTGATGACCACTCCAAAACATTGACTTTGTTATCCTTTGTAACCAGTTTGGCAGTATATTTGCGGTCCTTGTCCATTTGGAAAACCTATTTGTGCCCCTATTTGTGTATAGCTTTCTGGCTGATGTCCTGAGATGTTGCTTCAGTATTGCCACATAATGTTCTTTCCTCATTATGTAATTTATTTAATCTCCAAGGCACAGAACTAGTCACCTTCCTAAGCGGTATTATGGTTGGACTTGTTTATACTAGCATGTAATAGACACAGTTAGGCACCCAAGGATGAAGCAGACTTACACAAGTCCACAATTCTCTTCCCAATTTGCTGATTTCTTTAGACTTTTCCATGATGTTATTCAAAGAAGCAGCGAGCTTCATGGGTGTCTCTAATTAACGCAGATGCTTCCAAAGACATGACTTCACCATATGGGCTGTCCCAAATTGTATAAAGGCAAAGTAATCTTAGTGTATGTAAACTTTTGACATTACAGAAAGTAATAAAAATAATGACCTAAAATGTTATGTCCCAAGGGAGAGCATGGCTAACGCTGCAAGCGCAAAGTGCTGATGCAGAAACCTTAGACCAGGACACTACACCATCTCTACAGGCCTGGGCCAGAGCATGGCCGGTTGTGGTTTCGGATAAGGTCAGTCTCATACAATGGGCAACAGATTGTCTACAACAAAAATATCAGCAGCATAAAAAAAAAAAACTCCTAAGGTTTAATTCACATGGCTTTTAGGCCCTACTTTTGACTGACTTGCTTTATCATTGTGTCTCATCTGCTCAGATTCCGCTTGGAGTCTTATGGGACAATGAAGTGATAGGCCCAGCCTCCCACAAACTACAATAATAATAACCATCTTTATTTATACAGTGCCATCAAATTCTGCAGCGCTTTACAAATCATACAATGGGTCTCATCGTATGATAATGCCCCATTGACGTTTTAGTTTTTTTTCCCCACTTTTAAATGTTAATGGCGGTATTGAAACACCTCTTCCACATTCTTGGTACTGTAAAATGGAGTAAAATACGGCAAACACTGCATTTCAGTACTGTACTTCGCCAACTTGACTCAGCATGTATTCACAGTAGGTTAACCTGTTAGCAAGAACAGGCACAATCTCTCATCCCCACTGTGCCTTTGTTGAAAAGTGCAGTGCATACATCCAAACTTAAATCTGCCACTTTCCACCATGATAATCTTTTCCCAAACTTTTTCTCCTTGTGTCCTTTTAGTCCCGCCCACCACAGGATGCGTGAATTGTTGAGAAGATCTGCAGTTTCCCACACAGTGCTCACTGCTAAATTCACCATGCAATGAGAGGGACATCATTCTGGTAAGGACAGGAATGGACTTCCCGTCTACATAGGCTGTGATTTGAAAAAAAAACAAAGGAAGTGTGGTTCACTGCCAGCCTGCAGAAAACCTGACTTTTTTGAGAAGGTAACAAGTCTACTCATTCACATATCATAAAAAACAGCTGTAAAGTACAGTACCTGAGTGGCAGAAAATATTTGGTCATGCGGCCTTAATAACTTAAAGGACATGCACCATTAGATTATGTGATGGTAGACGAATACTACTCACATGCTCCTTCCATCTTCATCTGCCAAGAACAGCTTTTATAACAACCTAGAAGGCTGTGATTTGGATGAAAAATAGAGTTCAAAATATGCAAATTAGCCTATGGTGCTTACATCACCCGAGTGCCTTTCAACTCCAACGGCTTATAATTTATTCACTACACGTCACTTGCCGAGTCCCGTCTCATCCCGCCCATTGAGATTGCAGAGATCCGGTGAAGTCATTTAATGGGCAGAATCTGACGGGACTCAATAAAGAGAGATTAATATATTATAAGCCCTCAAAAAATGGAAAGGCACTTAGGTGACGAAAGCCTGAGCGCCTTAGCAAAGTTCAAAATATGCAAATGAGCCTAATTTGCATCTTTTGAATCCAATTCCTGGTGTTCGAAGTTATTATAAGAATTTTTGTAAATGAGATAAACAGTAACTCTGACCGGAGCTCCAAAGTGTTCAATCGTCCTTCCTTTTTTTGGGATATATCCCTGCTTTCACTGTGACGGGAAGGGCAACGTCTATCCACGATTTGTATAGCACTGGAACCTCCGACAGGACTAGACCACTGTTCAGAACTCCCTTCGTGCGGTTTTCTTTCTTCAACTCAGTCTCCAGCGGGCCGCTGGAAGAAAATATTCTCACGGATAGCGTAGTATGTTCTTTAAAACAGGGTATTCTTTATTTAAAATATACTCACAATAGTGGTTTAAAAAACGCGCATATCAAATTTCCAGAGGACGCCAGTTACACATGACCAGGGCGGGATATATCCCAAAAAAAGGAAGGACGATTGAACACTTTGGAGCTCCGGTCAGAGTTACTTTTTATCTCATTTACAAAAGTTTTTTTGGGACCATTTTATTTTTTCTGGATCGGTCCTGAGCCGTTTTCTGTAGCTCCTGCTTTGTGAAGAGTGCTGCACAAACGTTTTTAAATTTGTTATTATAAGAATTGTTACTGGCAGATGAAGAAGCATGTAGTAAGTGCTACAACAACAACTTCAAGCTGTGCACTATATGCAAAAATTGTCCTTTACATCTTCTATAAGGAACAAAGGCAACAATGAAAGAATCACGCTGCCAATAGTCACTGTTAAAATCCCAGAAGCTAGGAGTAGTGAAGTAGTAGTGACGCATCAGTCTAGTACATCTGCTCGTCTCTAGCACTGAAAATACCGCAATATATGAGGTTTCTATTTCTGATTGTGAGAGCCCACGCTATAGATTAGATCCTGGAAAAAAGGCACCTAACAGGATGTGTTTGTGTGAGTAATCAACAAATCCTGGGATTGGTCTGTAGCCCTCTGTATAGGCAGTGTGTGAATACCCATAATGCAAATATCTTAAGAAAGAACTAGATCTTCCTCTATTATGCAGGCATTGCTAGTACAGAGAAGTACACAATTCTATCACACACAGTGAGCAAAGTTAAGCCTGGCAGAACAGAAGGAGTTAAATCCCAGCTACCATGAACAAGGTAATAAGAACAGTGCTCCAGGGAAAGGCTTGCGTTCACTCTTTGTAGCCATTTGTTCCGTAAACAAGATGCATTACAGTCAGGGGATTTTCTACACTCCCATAAGCCAAATGACATTTCTTTATTTATTTCTCCAGTCTAATACTGACTCAGAAAGCATAGGGATTTGTGCCAGTTGTCCTACCCACCCAGATGGTGCAAGCGTAATCTCATCACATATAACAGAGGTACTATCCATTTCATGGGAAGCTACAATACATCTAAGACCAGGCACATTATGAAACATCTGCTGTACCATGAGACCAGTGAATACTATACTGGATTTATTGTGTAATATAGTGCAGAGGCTACATATGCAAGGTCAGACTTCTTTATAATAGGTGACAAAATCTTTGTTTGTGGATTACATGAAAACAAGTAAGCAACGTTTTGCTTATCATGTATAACTCTTCCATATTTACGGGGCTTGTCATTTGCAGCATGATTTTGATTTCTGACAGCATTGCTGAAAGGAAAGAATATATTATTATGTAGAAAGGAAGATAACCTACCATTTTGTTGGGGTACCGTAAAACTACCGGTTGTACAGGGACACCAGGGATAAATGCTCCTGAAAAAGGGAGAAAATAAATATACACACAGTGTGGGTAAAAAAAAATATATAGAGTTAAAAAAAATGTATATACACTTTTATGATTTTACCCATATTTCATACATTACATAATTACTTTAGTATTTTAGAGTGGTATGGAACCAGACAAATACTTTCAGAAAGGTATCTGAGGACTTCCCAACACCCAAATTAAGGCATGTTTGCACGCTATGTAATTTTTACATTGTGTCAACACTGTGCTTACACATCAATTATATAACATTTACATTATGTTAAAACTTTGCTTACGTAGCATTAATATTCAGTTTACATTACGTTAATATATTTGCATCATGTTTATACTGTGTTAAGATAATCATTGAATAAAAAAAGTAAAGGAAGAAATTATCTAATGTTTCATGCTTCAAAACAACACATCAGGTCAAAGAAGGCAATCTAGAGCACCATCGTGGAGCATGATATTTGATCTTATAAAGAAGATTAATTTTATGACGCAGGTTGTTTGTCCAGTTGTTGAAGCTCAGCTTTGCTACCCAGTATTTGTGACTAGTCCCTGCGACCCTGCCTGTGGGGGCGGCCAAGACACGCGACCCTGCCTGTGGGGGCGGCCAAGACACGCGACCCTGCCTGTGGGGGCGGCCAAGACACGCGACCCTGCCTGTGGGGGCGGCCAAGACACGCGACCCTGCCTGTGGGGGCGGCCAAGACACGCGACCCTGCCTGTGGGGGCGGCCAAGACACGCGACCCTGCCTGTGGGGGCGGCCAAGACACGCGACCCTGCCTGTGGGGGCGGCCAAGACACGCGAACCTGCCTGTGGGGGCGGCCAAGACACGGGAACCTGCCTGTGGGGGCGGCCAAGACACGTGAACCTGCCTGTGGGGGCGGCCAAGACACGTGAACCTGCCTGTGGGGGCGGCCAAGACACGTGAACCTGCCTGTGGGGGCGGCCAAGACACGTGAACCTGCCTGTGGGGGCGGCCAAGACACGTGAACCTGCCTGTGGGGGCGGCCAAGACACGTGAACCTGCCTGTGGGGGCGGCCAAGACACGTGAACCTGCCTGTGGGGGCACATGATACTCTTTACACGTGCTTGCCTGCCCCTCCACCCTCTCCTGTTGCGACAGCAGCAAAAAGCAGGAAGTCCCCCCCCCCCAGCTTCCGCTGATAAGTGATGCTAAGTGCCTCTGTAGCAGTCTTCTGAGAACTGACTGCCTTTACCGCAGGAAGGGGTAGGGGGAGGTGGGTGCATGCATTTATGCTTATTTAAGAAGCTGCTTATCATGAGTGGTGCTCCACAGAATGAGCAGCGAATTATGATATATTAAAACTATATCTCTGTACAAAGAACATGCATAACTCAAACACGTTTAAGATGAAACGTCCTAACTGCTTAAGATGAACGTTTGTTGCTCTGAAACTTTCCAATAATGCAAATTATACAAGGTTTAGCCGGGCAAGGCAAATAGACAAACAATCCATCAGAATTTATAATAACAGTATGATTTCTGGGGGGCTTCACCAATATTATAAAGTTGGTCTGAAGTCCTTCCTTGCATCTTACCCCACACCCCAGTTGTACTGGGATACAGCCACCCATGCTGAAATGATTGCACGTAGAAACAAATCGTTATTGCATATGAAATGTCCTGGAGTTACTGTATGTCTCACAGCCGTCAAGTGGTATTGACACTGAATCCAGGTGGTCAGGCACTTCAATGGTTCCAGAGTGACGGGTGTTTGCATCCAAGGACGACTATCTTGTCAACATGGAACAACATACATTTATGCCACATCATCATTTTTAATAAATGTTTATAATATATATGGCAGGTGAATTAAATTAAATGCGAAAACAGAGATGGGAAATCTCCCTTAAGATTCACAAAAAGGGTGCCCGGCATATAACCCTCATGTAATTACTTTCATGTTCCGTGATTAACAAATCTCAGCCTCCATCAGAAACCAATCCTGCAGATTAAACTGTGGATTATTTAAAGACTTCATTCAATGGTTAGGTTTTTTCCTCATCATATTTTAGAGCCAGGAACGGAAGGCAGAAATAATGCCAACATGGTAAAATAATTGTGTCCATTTGTGCTGATGATTGTATTATAGTCAGTTTAGCCAGATCTGTGATGCAATAAACGGTTCTTGGCATATTTATTTTGTATACATTTTCTATACTTGTATTACACTTCCTTGCATTCCTTTAGAGTCATAGCAGTTTTATATAATATTAATGTTTCTACAATGACTAAAGTTTTTTATGTACTAGTATATGAAAGCGATTTCTCACTAACAGTACCCCGCAGGATAAGATAAATGCCTGTGAGACCCCAGTGATCAGAAGAACAGACGCTTAGAAATGCCTCTGAATGCTTCAAGTGTGAATGCTTCTAGTGTGCATGTAGGACCTGTGCTAAATTCACTTATATTAACGTCTGAGAGAGCCATCTTCCACATAGAAGACGATGGAGTGCAATTTGGACATTATCTTCAATGCTCTATGCTATGAAGCGCTCAGGGGCACTTTTGGAACCCCACTGATATGACTGGGGGCCCAAGAAATAGATCAGACACTTAGCCCACGCAATATTATATCATTCAAAGCCAATCACTTTAATTACAGTAAACAATGTGGTGGCCTTAGCATAAAATATCTCTATTAGTCCCATTTAAACTGAATAAACAACAGCCTTGGCCTGGTGTTCAAGAACTGTAAGCTGATTTGAACAACATTGCCTCCGTCTGATACGTGGATATGGCTGTTACCACCACAGGCTTCCCCATCCATTACCCAGGGATTCATCCTACAGACACCTCAGGGGTTTTCCCAGGGAGAAACCATTGCATCAGCCTCTCCCTCCATATTTCTTGCACACACCACTTGCTGGAGACCTGCCAGGCTGTAGGTCAGCCCTCCGGTCCCCATACCAAGCACCGTGACCACAGCGTGCCCAAGGCTGCACTAGCCAGCCACTCCGGTATTCTGGTCCCCGGCTGCCTCCAGGCCACAAGAAAAGGCTAGGCCCTGGTGAGGGATGTTGCACAAGCTTTCCAAACTGTCCATGCAAAGAAATTAAAGTAGCGCAAAGCTAAGTGAAAAGGTAAATGTAATATATAATACACTACAGTTAAAGTCCATCTGTGCAGAGGATCTGGACTTTGCTGACACACAGCCAAGTGTAGCTTTCCTCATAATATCCATAGGACTCCATAAGTACAGTGAGTCCCTGATTTAAGGGCACCACACTTAGTAGCTGAATGACCTTTACCCCCAAGCAGCAACAATTAACTCTTACAGTTATCAAAAGGTATCTGCAATGAAGCATTATTGTTGATTCTCCTTCCTATACTGACCCAGAATTTGGAAAATACAATTGTCCCAGTGACACAAATAAATTATGTCTCGAGTTACAAATATCAAATATACCTATTCCAAAGTGCCTACCAATGTATCTTAACCCCTTAACGACCAGGCCCTTTTTTGTTTGTGCATTTCTATTTTTATTCCCCACCTTCAAAAATCTGTAACTCTTATTTTTTCATGTAAAGAGCTCTGTGATGGCTTGTTTTCTGCATAACAAATTGCACCTCATATTGACTGTATTTAATATTCCATGTCATGTACTGGAAGCGGGAAAAAAATTCCAAATGCAGTGAAATTGGTGAAAAACACATTTTCTTGTGGGGCTGGATTTTATGGCTTTCACTGTGCGTGCCAAATGACACGCCAGTGAAATCATATGGATACCAAATTTGTATAGGTTTCATAATGTTTTCATACATTTACAAAAATTAAAGCCTGCACCAATTCTTTTTTTAATTTTGCCATCTTTTGGCGCTAATAACTTTTTCATACTACGGTGTACGGAGCTGTGGGTGGTGTTTTGATGATGTTTTCAATGCTTCTATTTTTGATCACTTTGTATTGAATTTTTTTATATTGTTTAAAATGGCAAATAAAAGTGCCATTTTCGACTTTGGGCGCAATTTTCTGTTACAGGGTTAAATGCAGTGAAAAACAGTTATTATATTTTAATAGATACCTAATGTGTTTATGATTTTTACTGTTTATTTATAGGACTTTGAGGGAAAGGGGGGGGGGTGATTTGAATTTTTAGGTTTTTGATTATATATTTTTTTCTAGACCCCCTGGGGGTCTGATTGATCCTACCATTTACTGGCACATAGCAGTCCGATCAACAGACCTAACTCGTACCTATAAAAGGTGGAATGGGTGGTATGTGGATGTATGGGACATGAGGACAGCCCTTTTTAGAGCTAATCCTCACGTCCCGGCTATCTTTAAGAAAACTTTATTAGGCTAATATGTAAATTTTGTTAAGCGGCTACTCGGGCATGGAGTAGCCGGACATGAGGCTACACGTCGTGGCTACTCCACGCCCCAGTAGCCTTACGTCTTTGGCGCGCAGCTCCTCGTAGCTGTGCGCCCTCGTCCGTGAAGCCGCCGTTCTACACGACGTGTAGCCTCATGTCCGGCTACTCCATGCCCCACTAGCCACTTAACAAAATTTACATATCAGCCTTATAAAGTTTTCTAAAAGATAGCCGGGACATGAGGATTAGCTCTAATAAGGGCTATCCTCACGTCCCATACATCCACCTACCACCCATTCTACCTTTATAGGTAGAATCATGGTGATAGGTTCCCTTTAAACCCCCTGGCAACCAAGGTGGGGAAAACAACAGAATAACATAACTCACAGTTTTTATATTCATCAGATAACACCATTAATTTAAACCCTTCAAGACCAAGCCAGTTTTACCTAAAAGGGAAACGTGCCATGAGTGATTAATCTACTATAAGAAGTAGATCTGACTGTAGGCTCAGCCCCATTTTATATAGTCTGATGTGTCACTTTATTTGGTTATAACTTTTGAACACTTTAACGTACCAAAGTGATTTGGAAGCTTATTTAATGACAGTTTACTTCCGGTTAGAAGTAAATTTTGATTTATCTGTTTTGCATTTATTTATAAAATGAAAATTTTGAGAAAATTTTGAAAGAATGGCGACATTTTCAAAATGCTAAATTATTTCCTTTTCAGACAGATTTCCTATACATCTGCTTTATGTTTTCATCATTTTTAAAATGTTTTTATATTTTATTACACGGTAACACAACTTAAAAATTGAACAATTATTTTCCAGATTTTCACAGAAATTTTAGTATTGAATTTTTTGGAGATCATTTTGTTTCAATAGGTTTTGAAATATATATTATTATAAATTAGGAATCACTTCATTTTTAAACTGCATCCCTCAAACTATTAAAAACAGCTTTTACAAAGTTTGTTAACACTTGAGAGCTTCAAAGTTGCTAAAACAAAATGGAAATTTTGAATGGTCTAATTTTGTCGGTAATATATTCATTTAGCCCTATTATATAGGAAGTGGGAGGTGACAATTCAATAGCTCATTATCATGCAAGATACATGCAAAAGCATAGAAAAAAAATAGGGTTGAGGAGAGAGACCCAAAATCAAGCTACCAGGCATGCGTACAAGTATATATAAATATACAAAGATATAGATGTAGACAAAGAGTAGGAGCCCATGCCGGCTGTGCCTACTTCTAAGGCTCCCAAGAACAATCGGCAGACATTTTTTTTTATTATGGTCAAATAGCCTGTAACCCATTGAGGGTAATATGTAGCCATTAAAAAGCGGAATGACCTCAGCCCACATATGTAGGACTGTCATAAAGCTGAGAGTGACTATAGATACACACTCGCTATATCAGGAGTAACCCTCTGTTTGTCATTGTTGCTCCCTTAGCACACCTCTCAATAGCACATGCTGGCCAGGGTGACAGGAAGCCTCACTAAGACCCAAAATAAGAAACAGGCTACCACACTCAGAACTCCTGAAAAATAATTAAAAATGAGAAAAAGAGGTTTTGAAAAATATAAAAATAAAAGAAAAATTTCAGTTGGATCCTCTGTTTTTTTCCTAGACTATACCACTGAATATCACCTGTCACTCTAGAATGAATACCACAAACATTCATAAATGCAATATGGGAATAATTTACAGAATAACACTGTGCTCATATCAGGGTGCTGACTCATCCCTGGTCTTACTTGACACCCTGATATGAGCACAGTGTCATTCTGTAAATTATTGCAATATTGCATATATATATATATCTATCTCAAGCATGAATGTTTGTTTTTTTCCTAAACTATACCACTGAATATCACCTGTCACTGTGGAATGCATATCACAGAGAGGATCCAACTAGAAGTTTTTCTTTTCTTTTTTTCAAAACATCTTTTACTCATTATTTTCAAATTGTTTTTCAGGAGCCTGGAGTAATCCCCGAACAGGCAACTTTTGAATACATTGTATCCTCCCCCTCTTTTCTTCCAATTAAGTGGCTGTTCTTAATACCCACAGTGTGCCAATATGGGGCATTCCGGGTGTGGGAACTATGTCTAATTTTGGTATTTATTGAGGCTTCCCGTTACCGTGGACAGCATATGCTGTTGAGAGGGGTGCTAGGGGAGCAACAGTGACAAACTGAGCATTACTCCTGATATAGGCAGTGTGGGGGAGATTTTTCATCAAGTTTTTGAGGTAAAACTGTTCTAGTTGCCCAGCTTTCATTTTATAAGCAGCTTTGGGAAAATAAAATCTGAGCTCCGATTGGTTGCCATGGCCAACTAGAATAGTTCTGCTCTAAGAGACATATGATAAATCTCCCCCTGTGTATCTATTGTCATTCCCAGCTTTATGATGTGGTTGCAATGTATTTTTTACGTTTCCAAAAACTTAGAATAAAACCTAATATGGGGAAAATAGCATAATTTTGTGGTACTTTACACTAGTACCATTTAGAATTACAGCTTTTAATAACTTCTAATTGCAATTTTGTGGGATAAGTAAAATTTTTACTGTGTTCATCATGCAGGTTCAATTATTTAATTTTATATAAGGGTTTTTTGGCAATTTTTACTCCTTTTCCTTTATGTAACTTTTATATATGAAGGGAACTTATTTTTTGTACCATCAAGATCCAGCATGATAAACCAGAGGCATGGCGACTGTGCTAATCTTCTTATATTTGTTGTCCGTGGCCTCCTTCGTTATACAAACTTTTTAAATTATGCTAATGAGCCTGAGGGGCTGGGGTGTGTTTCCAGAGCCCCTCAGTAATGTCTTTTCACTCTTTGTGACAATGTGCAGAGCAGGTCTCCCCAACCCATGCACTTCATGGTCGTGCTAGATTACACAGACAGAGAGAGGAGGGAGAGAGCAGGAAAAGGGTGAAACTTGTTCTTCTCATTGTAACAATGAGTGAAAAGACATCAAATTATGCTAATGAAGCACTCAGACTTGGTAGTATTATTTTAAGAGTTTATTTTATAAGGAAGGAGGCTGTGGATAACAAATATAAGAAGATTACCACAATCACAAAATAACAGAATCGTACAGGCTCTGGCTATGGAGAGCCCATAACACTGCAAAGAGTGGCGATCGTAGGGGGAAACCCCATTTAGCCATTTATGTGCCACATTCATGCTGAGCTTGCTCCAACTGCAGGCGTTTCACGGGGATGTGAGCTGTTTATTACAGCTGTCATCCTATGTTTCCTATTGCCAGTTCGCCTGTGGCGATGAGCTGAACTGACATCGGGACACAGCCATACATGTAGGGTACTGGGCGCCAAGTGCTTTTTTTTAGAAAATCGGAATCCAAAAATGACTCTTTTAGGAGTCACTATGTGGTTCATTTATTTTTTTTCCCGCCAATTCTTCGGCAGAACAAAATCTTATTCTTCTTCAATATCGAATTTCACTTTGTGCACAGAAAATATAAATAAATATCATAGGATATACAGAACCAAACAGCTAATGGGTAGTTCACCCAAACCGTACAGAGAGTAAATAGTAACAAACTAGTGTAAACATGTAAGGATTGTACAAATGGTGACCCAAAATCCATCTTCATGTACATTCCAACATATGCCACCAAACAAGTTATAGCATTCATATCTTACCAGGCTTGAAGGTTATCAGACAGGATCTGTTTGTGCATGTTCCTTCTGGGAAGATCATTACCTTTAAACAAAACAGAGTAATGGGCAAAATTGTGTTAAACCTATAATGTCAAAATAAACAAAGTTAAAAACTTTCTCTTCCCCTCATAACGTCAGTGAAACCCTATGAAACCCAAGCAATAGCCCCTACCGCAAAATTGAACAAAAATAATAGAGGAGCCATTTACTTTGCTTTATACCGGGATCCAAACTTATTATCAGTACTAAAACATGAGAAATGTTTCCATGCTGTGATGGTGAGAATAAGCCCTAACAAATTCAGGATTCCCTACAAATAACCAATTTTTATATAATATTCATAGGATTGGGGTTTTAGAGGATGCCCATTAATGAGAGGTTTAAAGGTCACCATGTACAGATTAATTTACCCCGTGGATGCACTGCAAGAAAATTAAACCCTTAATGCCATGTTTTCCTACAGATCACTCTGATCAAAAGGATTTCCAGGAAATACCTCATAGTAAATGGACAACCTTTTTTTTTTTTTTTTTTTACCTGTGGCCAAATACCATTTGAGTGTGCCCGTCTTCGGATTTCTTCCACAGTTTTTTTTCTAGAATCTTGATCGGAGCGAGAAACAAACACTGGTCGAATATAGTTTATTAATGCTGAAAAAAGAAAAGAGAAAATCATTGAATAACAGAAAATTGTTTCAAAGAACAGATTATTAAGTACAGCTCATACCTGGTATAACATGTTACTTGAGCTAGTAGCAATAGGAGTTACAGCAACTATGAAACGGACAGCGCAATGCATGGTAAGCAGCACCTTCAGTCAGCTGATCTGCAAAGTTGCTGGGAGTCAGATCTCCAGTTATACATTGTTGTCTGCCATTTGAATGATGATTTTACAGCCCCCCATTGTAGTGGAAAACAACACTAACAACCGGAAATTCTTTTCTTGGACAAACAAAATGGGACACTTTTGTCAAGTAAAAAAAGATAATTATCAACTTTGGTAAAATGCTTTGTTCATGCAGATGGTCAGATATCGAAGCGATATGCATCTCGATTAGGACACTACCCTTGATGGCCGGGTGTGTGTACACTACAGTCAAATACCTAGGTAACAGGTTTGCAAATACATTTTCCAGGATTGCAATCCTGCCTCAAGTGCTACCTTGAAGAAGTGATATTTAGTGCAGATAAAAGCTGTAATAACTTAGCAAAGCTTTTGTTATATTTGCTTAATCTAATGAATATGGTATTGGTCTATTACAGTAACTTTCTAAAGAAACTGCTTTCCGGTTGGCTTCAAAGGATTTCATTTGGGTTAATACCAAGTTTTTGTAAATTAACACTTCAAAGAGATCTCATATTGCTATAATAGAGAGAAAGGAATACTATGCCATACTGTAGTGTGGTGCAACCTGTAACCCTACATGCACACAACTTGTAGAGTTTACGATCGGCAATCAGTCCCCCATTTTATATTCGTGTGCATTAGGCCTACTGTCTGGGACTGCACAGTAACTGGCAATGTGAAGTGACAGACCTACAGCTGTACGTGCAGTCACCGCTGTGTTCGCTGTGTAGGTTTGCTTCAGTGTGTTCATTTATTTGTGTTTATAATGTATGTAGCAGTTTGCCTTTGTGCATACATTTTTATGAATTTCATATAATATATACACACATTTCATGTATATGTTCTTGGTCATTAAATTAATTAAATTAAACAACCTCTATCCATCTAACCTTTGTGATACTCTCCAAAAATGCATTACTGAAAAAAATTAAATGCCAAGAAATTCTGATAATGTACAAATAAAGAATAGGCCAGAGAAAACTGTTATGAAGTGCCCTACTACAGCATAGAGAAGATAAAAGAGGAGCCGCGTGGAGTACTGGGGTGCTGGAGGGCGAGTATGCAAGTTTATTTGTTTTTACTGACTTGTGTATAAGCCAAGGTGAGGTTTTTCAGCATTTTTTGTGCTTAAAACTCGGCTTATACACGAGTACATACAGTATATGGTAGAATCAGACAACCTAGGGTTAAAGTACCCTAGGGGGTCTGAAACAGTAAAAAAATGTTAAAACCTAAAAATTCAAAATCGCCCCCCCCCCCTTTTTCCAAAAAGTCATATAAATAAATACAGTAAAAATCGTAAACATGTTCGGTATCGCACTGTCCGAAAATGTCTGATCTATGAAAATATAATAACTTTTTCACAGTGTTTAACCCCATAACGGAAAATGGTTGCCAAAGTTGAAAATACTATAGGCCAGTGATGGCAAACCTTTAAGCAGCCGAGTGCCCAAAAAGCAACCCAAAACCCCCCTTATTTATCGCGAGGTGCCAACCAAAATTTAAAGCAGCAACAACTTTCAATCATATTGGCCTCCTGAGGAAA
Organism: Engystomops pustulosus; assembly: GCF_040894005.1. NCBI lineage: Eukaryota > Metazoa > Chordata > Amphibia > Anura > Leptodactylidae > Engystomops > Engystomops pustulosus. The sequence continues at coordinate 104,721,799 of NC_092415.1, forward strand.
GCAACCAGTGTCCCTCTGTGCACAGAGAATCATGGGACCGACAAGAGGTCCTCCGAAGATAATTCGGCCCTGTCAATTCATTTTCCAGCTTCCCAAGTAGCGAAGTAAGTATAAAAATATGACCGAAAGCAACATCTTTTAAGTTTCTTGGAACTTGGAAAATTCTTTGAGTCCTGTCTAGTGTTCTGGGACAATGGCCCGGGTGCCCACAGAAAGAGCTTGGAGTGCCGCCTCTGGCACCAGTGCCATAGGTTCGCCACCACTGCTATAGGCCATATAGTCCTAAAGTCGCAAAAATGACACCATCCACAGCACCGTAATCCAAAGTATAAAAAAGTTATTAGCAACAGAAAATGGCAAAATGGGGAAAAAAAAAAAAAAAAAAAAAAAAGGTTTTACTTTTTGTAAATGTATTAAAACATTTAAAAACCTATACAAATTCCCGAGATCGCACTGACACAAGGAATAAAGTAGACATGTCATTTAGGGCACACGGTGAAAGCAGTAAAATCCAACAAAATACTGCACAAATGTGTTTTTCCACCATTATTACTACATTTGGAATTTTTTCCCACTTCCCTTGACATGGCATGGAATATTGAATACCATCACTATGAAGTGGAATTTTCTACGCAGAAAACAAGCCCTCATACAGCTCTTTAACATGGAAAAATAAAAAAGTTATGGATTTTTGAAGGTGGGGAGTAAAAAATTTAAAACCAAAAATAAAAGATAGCAATAAGAAACTTTTTAACTCCTTAACGCAGAGGCCAACTTATTGTTCCCTGTTCTGACACAGTTTTTAAACGACACCAAAACCATTGAAAGAAAGAGGTGGATTTGCATATTCTTTGTAGCCTTTCTCTGGGGCCCTCCAAACACGAAGCATTGCAGGGGGCTCCGATTCTAATCGCACCTTCTCAATCTCCCTGCAGTTCCATACAGCTCAGGATTTGTTGCTTTAATATAATGCTAAGCACAGCACCTCCTGGGCTACCTTTCTCGCTAACTGTACTGGGGCAATACCCTGTGTGCCACCGCTGGCCTAGATGGAACACATAATCCTAGGTACCGGTACTTTGAATACAACCTTTCAAGTATTCTCATCTTCTTTCCTACTGTTTTTTTAGTACATTAAAGGGTATTATAGAACCATTGCTGCAGAACCTACACATTTGGAATAAAAGTGAATGTATGGCAATACAGAAACATAACAAAATAGTTCTACCTGTATGCTCCTTAAACAAAACTTACTTCCCCAAACAGGAATGTCTTTGCTTTCTGCCTTCATAACAATGGAGGCCATTGTCATAGTCACTGGAATGGCATCAAAATAGGAAGAGTGTGGAGCCAGAGTGAGAATAGGAGCTTCTGCAGGCAAGGCTTGTCTTCCTTTCACGGTCACCCAATGAAAGCCACCAGCAAACCACATAGTCCGCATTATAGCTTTCAATGTAATATCCAAAAATCTAAAAAAACAAAAACAGATAAAAATAAATTAATATAGGATATTCAGGACTTGTTAGTCAGCTTACAGCTGCTTGGAGCGTTCACTTGTCTCATCAGTTGTCACCAGTTAGTGTTGAAGCTTTTTTTTCCTTCCATCATCTTTGGGCAAACTTTGGGAGGTCTTCTGAATTAGCAAAGTTCATGGAACACTCCAAAGAACACAATAATAGACATTGCTACAGTAAGCAACCTGACCATTTGTCTAGATAAAGCAAAAGCTCATCTGTGTATAACACATCCCCATAAGTTCAAAATGAGATACTACACTTAACTCCATTGGAACAATCCAGGCATCATTGGAGGTATCAATTTATTAGAATGGAGGAAAAGGTCCACCAGTTGCTAACTCTTGAAAGAAATAAGAACCAGAGCTTGATGGAAATGATACAAACTGATGATAAAGGATGCCTGTTAACACCCACAGAAGTGAAATCGATAATTGATAGATTTTTTTTTCTCTGTTTTTCTCTTCTGCTAATGGAACACAATAAAAGAAAATCCAGCACAAATGTGAACTTTAACCTTCTACAAATTGAATTCAAAAAGGAGATGTAATGAATAGTCAAGTGTGGCTGGCTATGAAGGTGCTGCCTAGGACAGGTGAAGTCAGCTCCTTATAAAAATACGCCCAGGCTAGAGGAGTGGTTGAAGTGGTTGTAAAGAATACAGATGGTAGACCATTAATAAACATAAACACACTCCATCTGATCTGGATGTGTCACCAACACTCAGGTACAGCGTTGGCCGTGCCGACTGATACAAACTGCTAGCCTCTCAGTATTCATTCTTATTAATAATAACATAGAGTGCTCAGACAGAATGTCTATCTGGGGACAATTTGAAAAATATGGGTTTACTCTCTTGAAAGTACATGTGTTACATATTCAGCTACTGTATCTTCTGTGATCTGCTTTCAATTCTATACACAAATGTGTCTAGATGAGGCCATCCAGTCCTTATGTAAGGACTTAAAGGACACCTGTCATCAGGTCTGTGTCACTTGTCCTGTCACTACTACCTGTTGGAGCAGCTCACAAGGATCCATCCCAGCCTTTATCTAGTTATTTCATACATTATTCATTGTAAAATCATCTATTCTTTATCATGTAAATGAGGCTGGTCACATGGTCAGAGGCAGTGATGTCACCCCTGTTACCCCTCCCCTCTCCTCCCCCTGCTCATGTCTGTGTGTAATGTATAGTAAAGCATGGCTAGTGTCTGTACTTTATCTGCTGACATGCTGCATCCTCCTAATACACAGAGACACAGACATCAGCTACACATGAATCTGACATGTTCTGCTGTAACATGGCTGCCTGCAGCTGCTGTATCTCTCCTTTACACACACACATGCACACACAGGCTGCAGGAGGCGTGGCCACCAGGAAGCACATCATTATACAACCTCACATCATTATACAGGCTGTCAGTCATGCACTGGGGGTGTGGCTGTGCCTCAAACTCATGAATAGAGTGGACAGCTTGAATATGCTAATGCTTCATTGGACATTTCACAGGTCATTTGCATACAGCTTTAGGACCTCATTGCTTAGGTTTACAGGCATGTAGAGGGACAATGAAGGGATAGAGGCAATGCTCTCTAATGGCAGTTTATGAAAATATATTTAGTTTAGGGGGGTTATTTTGCATGACGGGTTCTCTTTAAGGCTTCAGTTATGTCACAATATCATATTGCTTTCATTTTAAGAGAAACTGATACAGGACACATGTGTAGAGGGAGATTACATCAGTTTAATTTACATGAAATCACAGGTCATAGAAAATGCCACGGATATGGAATAAAAATTCAAGCTCAGCCCAGAGCTCAATGATCACATTCCAACCTCTACACCAGGGGAGTCTGACATTTTTTACATGGGCCACATCAACCACATAGTTACCTCAAAGTGCCAAATGTCATATTATTACTGTATAAATTCATCTACTTGAGATGTATAGTATCACATTTATACAGCGTCATTACAATTAGCCATTTGAGGGCTGAAAATATTGTTAAATAACTTGAGACGCCATGCAGCTCAGAATCTGCTCCAGCAGGCAGAATGCCCCTCCCCAGCAGCCACAGCAATAGTGACCCCACATCAGTCCCTGCTCCAGTAGCCACAATACCCTCTCCCCTCAGCAGCCACAGTACCACCCCAATCCCCCCCACCCACTTAGTAGCCACAGCTCCCCTGCCCAATCTACATTTGTGTCCCTCTGTGGAAAAAAGAAAACTAAACAAAAATTTACTCGGCTTTCTTCGCTCCCCCAAAGCAGCAGTGGTCATCTTCTTTAGTCCTGTGTGAACTGGCTGTACTCATCGACTCTGAAGTTCTGAAGACGTGAAGATGTCTTCACGTCACATCTGCCAACTTCAGAACCCGCCGCGTACATTCAGTGCACACAGGAACACAGAAGATGATTGCTGCTGCTTCGGGGTGGGGGGGGGAGCCTTGCGAGGAAAGGTGAATAAATGTTTTGTTTTTCTTTTTTCAACTGTCCTAGAGCAGCATGCAGGGAGGTGCAGGGAGACAGGTCAGAAAACACAAGGTTGGATTTGGCCTGCAGGCCTTATTAAAAACGGGCTGTGCGTTGACCAGATTTCATGGGCTGACCCCAGTGCTGATGTGCATCATAGTGATATATGATGCAAGGAGACCCTTCTTCCCCACAAATCAGTATTCATGATTATACTACAGCGCTGTAGTTTTACCTGAAAAAGGGAAGGCAAGTTTTTCATGGAATGTCCACAGTCATGTGCATCGGCCTAAGAAACCTGTTCCTGGTATACACACTCTTTGTAGAAACCATTTCTTAAAGGCACAGTTGCTCTATACAACCATCTGGGCCACATATATATGCATTTCTGGAACAGAAGACTTCAGTATAAATGTGGGGGTGGGACGAATATCTTCTCCAGGGACAATGCGGCTCATTCAGTTTTTTTTTTTCTCTTTTCAAAGAGTCATTTTAAATACATGCTGGTTTCCAATCCATATATGAGATTTCCAGTTTACTTTTCCATTATATGAGCAAATACAGAAAGCAACAAAAGTTGCATGGAAAAGCATTCAATCGATAACCAGCACCCGGTCTCTAAACAATGCAAAACACCAGCTGCTGTTGATCGCATATGCGGGCCACTGATGCCCACACGGATCATTATTATTATTTGCTCTTTCATGCTGTGTTATACTGGTATGCACTTACCATGTTAATACAAGAGATTGACATGGTGTTTGACATGATGTCAAGAGATTTTTCTATAAGTTCACCTGTGCTTCAATCATGCATGTCTGAGGAAGGAGGTGTGACCTCCGAAATGGTATGCGGAGCCCTCGGTGAAACAGCCTGCTATTGTGTCTGGTATGGCGCTTTAACATTTATAGACTTGTAGATTAAGAAGAGTACCATGTTTTTGTTGATCGCAAGATGAAAAAAATGTTGCACAAAATTAAAGTCTTTACCTGCGGAGAGCAGAGAAAATGTGAAGTATTGAGTCAGTGGTACTAATCGCTTGTATTGACTGTGGATTTGCGAGATCAGGAGGTGACTCGCTCTTGTGCCCTGACAAAGTTTGCCATACGTTGTAAAACACACACTGATATATCTTAGGCACTTACCATGTTAGATTTATTGGCACCGGGTAGTTCTTGGTAGATACAATTAGAAGCTTTTGGAATGGAGGTAACATCATACCTAAAAGACCCAGCCTCTTACATGAAAGTAAAATCATGTAGAAGTGGAGCTCACAGCATATCTTGACAAAGCACAACAAAAGCTTGGCGTGTATATGGCCCCAAAAAGTATCAAAAGAAAAACATGTATAAGATCCAAATTCTCTAAAACTTTCTAGAAACAATTGTGGTGCTGCGGGGGGGTGTTTGGCCCCCATACACAGCGGGCGTCAGCTGTGTAACCTGCCTCTAACTACCGCAGTCTATGCTGGCACCAATTGCAGCACTCAGCATCTTGGATCGACACCATTAGGTTAACAGTGCTGCAGGTGGGTGACGCCATCTTGTATCAACATCAGGGGGCGCTGATTGGTTGCCCTGGCAGCCTACATTCACATAAAAATTCGTAGGCCTGTCATGTATA